>NC_057935.1:3472500-3705083 GCF_018555375.3 Anguilla rostrata
GGCACCAGGGAAAAACCGTGCCTACTGTACACGAGCTTGGATACGGTTAGTGTTAGGGCGGCAGTGTAGTAGTGTAATGGGTAAGGAGTTGGTCCTGTAACCTGAAGGTCGTAGGTTCAATTCCCCGCTAGGTACCTAACCTGCATTGCCTCAGTATATATCCAGCTGTATAAATGGATGCAATGTAAATGCTATGGCAATAGTTGTGTAAGTCGCTCTGGGTAAAGAGCATGTGCTAAATGCCTGTAATGATGCCTGGTGTGCGAAGCAGGTGTATTTTTTTGTATCTCATTTTGCTGTTTTCAAGATCGTAAAAAAAAAGTCCTACCCCTAGTCTTTGTGTGATCACTGTGCGCAACTGTCATTTACTGTGAGTCGGTCAGAGACTCTGTCGCCGCTGTCCTGGTCCTTCAGCCGGCCTGCGAGAATTTCAAACCGATTTGAGTCTTTAGGCCTGGCTCATGCAGTGTGTGACCCACTGTGACCACAGCCTGCGCCCGTAGTCTATACTACAGCGTACGCATTGGGTGTGAGCATTTCTAGGATGGATATACCAGCGATTTTCTATTTTATTTTTTATTTTTTTTATAAGCGACAGTCCTTAAATGTGAGCCGTTCTCTGTTGTTGGGATTTTGGAGGTCACGCGGTGCGCTCGCCGGCTGCAGCAGACGCCGTAGCCTTCATGTGAATACGTCAGATGTGCTCTGTGTAATAAGCGACCGCTCGGCCTGCTGAGAATTCGTAATTCTCATTCTTCTCGGCCAGGCCTGGGCATCGCGGCGTCTGACGCCTTCCCGAGCGACTCTCACTTCCCTGAAGCGTTAAGCACTTCAGGCCTTTGTCCAGTCACCGCTGTACGTGGTGAACAGGAAGTAGAACAGGAAGCAGTCAAGCCTGTGGCTTCATGGCTTTCCAAAATTTAGAGAGCTGTCATTTGTCAGGTGCGCTTTGATATGGACAAATCGGTGTCATGCTTTGAGTTGTGTAGTGTTTTGATTGGCTTATACCGGTGATTGGCAGTATGGCGTAGCTCCACCCCTTAGGGATTCCGTGAGGCCACACTCTTGCATGGTTGTTCATAAGGGGCCTGCTGAAGAAGTTTCAGTCCCTCAACCTGTACCTGTTCTTCTTTAGTGCTCAGTCTCGTTGGACCTGTACCGAACGCTGTCTTTGGCACCTAGACGCTGTTTTACTCAGGGATCCTTTCAGCTTAAACACGGTTTTTTGACGAACCGCATTTTGTTTAGTTGTTTCCGGGTTCCTTTTCCATGTCTTGCACTGCAGTTTTAATAGCAGTGACCACTGACCCCCATATATTTGCGTAATAAATTCCAAATAGGTTTGTGGCTCGGAGTTGAGTGCAGTGTAGAGACCGAGCGGCAACATTCTGTTTCTGTTGCGTTTCCAAGACATTTTGTGTGTTCAGACAGCAGGTAAACAATGGGGACGATTGGATCACCTCATAAAGGGGGCATTTTAAAATATTTTTGTGCCATCAGAAATCTACCTGTAGGAGTGCTGTAAAAGGGTATAAGTAGCCCCATCGGCCCAATTAAAAGCGGGGAGGATGCAGGTGCTCCTGGTGGACGGCTTCCGTCGCCGCGGGATACCGGCGAGGAACCGTCTCCCTTCCGGTGGCGAATCTCGCCGGGGCCTCCTGCGCCTCCTTTGTTCTGCGGGAGGAGCCGCTCTCCCGAGATTACACCCCCCCCGGCCCCCCCGCCCCCCCCCCCCTCCCCCCCCAGTCCCCAGACACCCCTGCAGCAAATCCGTGGATCCCTTCAGGGAGGAGGGGGGGGGGGGACCCCGTTACGTAGCGCCCCCTGGAGATCGGGGTTCCTCCGCCCGGCTTGTTTGTTTTTCCTCCTCGCTAATTGCCGCCGTCGCGTTCGATAGGCGCGTAGACGCCGCCGCGCCCCGTCGGTCCTTCTGCCGGCTTCTAGGGTAGAGGCTGCTGTGGCTTCGGTTGCGGTCTCCTCTCATCGAGGGGTGAGCTACGCCGTGTCTCTGTTTGTCATTTGCTGACATCATGTGACTTACGAATGTACTAAAAATAGTATACTACTCGTTTATACTTGAGGATGTTTGCTGGAGGAAATGTAAGCTAAGCGCTAAATGGTGTGCTATACCCCATTTCGGGGACCTCTGGGATACATTTTACTGGCCAACAGTGTGGACATTTTCCCAATACGGAAAAATCTGTAACCTTGTCATTACTTCCTGTCCACAGCAATAAGAATGAGAAGGAAGTGCAAGTTATATACTGTCTGTGGTCTCTCAGAATCTCTCTCTCTCATGTAGGTTCTGATAGAACAGTGTAACTGCTGTAGGGACTGCAGCGTTCCTGTTCTGAAAACCAGGGCCCGAAGTTCTTTAGTTAGGGGTTAAAGAAGAGAGAGCCAGCATTGCTTAGATGCCCCCCTCCTCCCCTCAACACACCCACCCCCCACCTGGATCGATCGCGGAGTCGCCGAGAGACATGGTTTCCGTCTTTTCAATTAGGCGAGGGGCGGGACGGTGCCCCGCAGAATCAGATGTCCTGCCAAATTGTCAGAAGGGAGAGGAGAAAGAAGAGAGGAGAGGAGAGGAGAGGAGAGGGGTAGGGGGGAGAGAAAGAGGAAAAAGTAAAGGACACCTTGGTAAATATTTGCTCTTGGGAAGCCTGTTCTGTATCCTAAGTAACTACCTCTGGCCTTTGGGGTATTTAACCACTTTGGGGGGGTGGATTGTAATGCGGTAGCTCTGCAGCGAGGGGTGGGGTGCTGTGGGAGAAGGGGGGGGATGGGCTGGGGGGTTGGGGGGTAACGAAAGTGACTTCTGAAGAAACTCGAACAAAATGTCTCCAGTGAGTCAGCCGTGTCTGTCCTTCATGGGTGTGATATCGATTTGGGGAAAAAGGGAAGCGGATGTGTAAATATTTACTGTGTGCGTGTAGGATGCTGTCCTGTGTCCTGATTTGGGTTAGAGGCGTGGGGGTGGGGTGGTGCCAGATGAGACGTGGGTGGGGGGGGGTGATTGGGGTTGCCACCTTGCAGTGTCCTTCAATATCGGCAACCCAAAACGCCTCGTCCCGCACCACCTCGCCCCCCCCCACACACCTTGAATCCAAATCACGAAGCAGCAGAGCATCCGTACAGCACGCAGTTTCTTCCCCCTCTTTATTCGGTCGGGGGGGGGGTTTGAGTTGTTGATATTTTAGGACACCCCCTTCTTTGCCTCCCCAGGTGCCTCTTTTTAAAAAAAATTTTTTTTTTTGGACACCCTGACCTCCAAATGCGGTTCTTTTAAAGTGCACCCAAAAAGCAGTTAGGAGGCTAGGAGGGAAGGAATGAGAGAGGGAGAGAGAGAGAGAGAGAGAAACGGAGCAGGTGTTCTCAACCTGACGCCCCGTAGTCTACTAATCCAGGATCACAGTCCCCCAGCGGGGCCACTGAGGAGCCCTAAAGCCCCCCTCCCCGGCACACTGCGGCCTTCTCCACCCCCCCTCGCCCCCAGTGACAGAGTAGGAGTACAGAGCAGGTAGTTTCATTTGCATCCGATGCATCCGTAACTAACCCGGTTTCTGGAGATCTGCCGCTCTGTAGGCTTTCATTTCAACTCGTAATGTGGCCAAAAACCTGATTCTACTAATGAGCAGCTCAATGAGATCTCTGGCTGTTGACTGAGGTGTGGCTCTGCTAGGACCGAAGTGGAAAAACTACTGTACAGGACTGTAGATCTCCTGTAACAGGGCTGGTTACTGCTGCTGTACAGGAAGTACTGTGTCTGAATCCTGTCACTCTGCCCCCTCCTCCCCCTCCCCCCACCACATCCCCACCCCCCCACTCCAAATCTCAGACTCCAGTGATCTTGCTGTTTATGCAAATTGGAAAAGGTCCGTTCAGCTTGCACAGCCTGGCGAGTACCTCGCTGTGGATAAGAGTGTCTGCCAAGTGATTATGATTTAATGTAACAGCCATTCGGAGCTGGAGATGTCTTGCTTTGCTTTTGTGATCACTCTCTGAGTGCCCCCCCCCACCCCCCAATGTTCACACTGCCCCCACCCCAAAGTCCCCCCCACCTCCCCCCCAGTCATGCCCAGGGGCACGGGTGTCTTGCCTTGACGGGGGGATATGAAAAGTTACAGCTCCATCAAACCAAAGCAGAGGAAGACAGGGCAGCAGCCTACTCCTGTAGGTACGGGCATGCTGCTGAGGCTAACCTCCAGATCGATTCCGCGTCTAATTCCGCTCGTCCGTCCGTCCCGCTTGGCCCCTTGGCGGTCTCCGCGGGTTCCGGTGGATTTTCGCGGCTGTGGGTTCCGGTGGATTTTCGCGGCCGCGGGTTCCGGTGGATTTTCGCGGTGCTGTGTCGCCGCCGCTCGGCAGCCCGGCTCAGGGGTTTCTCAGGCTGGGCCTGGAATTGGGCTGCCTGAAGTTCCGGATTCTAATTCTAGAACGGCAGGAGGTTTCCAATGGCCCATAAACCCTGAATGGGAAAAGGACCAGGAAAATCTAGTGCAAGGTATTCTTCCCCCCAGAGGTTAATCTCGAGAGAACCATTACAAATGCACTTTTCATTAGCCTAACTGCTCAGTTCTCTTGCAGGGTATCAGAATTTGAGCCTTCGTGTTCCGTTGGCGAGGACTTGTTATTTCCTATCTGGGACAAAATAAAAGCACAGAACAAATTAATGACTAATAGTACCGACCTGCGGTGTGGCTCAAATGCTGGATGTGGTAAGGTAGCGGTTTCCACGTGCTGCACAAAATGGCCATGGCTCATGGGGAAAAGAGGCAGTTTAGAAATGGAGATGGGATTTAAGGTTTAATCTGCTCCGTTTTTTATCACGCAGTTTCAACCTTCGCCGCCGCGTGTGCGGTCACGTCGATCGCCATTTTTGTTCTTTCGACTTTTGTCCAGGAGACGACCCATGTCGTACGTTGCCAGTGCGAACCGCAAGGTCTTGGCAAAGGATGGGCGTTTCAGGAGAACAAGAGGAGAAAAAAAGACAAAAAATGTTTTTAACTGTGTCTCTCGCAGGTGTCTGACGCGTGCGTCCTGCAGACGAAACTTCGGCTTCGATAAAAAGATTATCTCTTCGCAGGCCTGCCGCAGAGTCCAAACGGTTACCTAAGAAAAACAGTGGGCAAGAAATGTGGGTGCATTTACAAGTCCCAGTGTCTAATTCACACGTCTGTTTTCGCGTAAATGTACAGGCTAATGTATTCGGCTGTCTTCAGTAAAACCTCTCTTCTCGATACATTTCCACCCAGAAATCAGCGGTAGCCTAGCGATGAGGTAATTTCAGGCACATGAGGTTAATCGGCGAAGCAGACCGTCTTTTGTCCAAGACATTTTCACTCCAGATGCTTTCTACATGCACTGGACATTTGTGGTCAAGGGATTTTTTTCGTTTGGTAATAGTTTCTTGGTTACTTCGATTCTGTTAGCATCGCATCAGGTCCGCGCAGAATGTAAACTGAGCAAGATGGCGCCACGTGAAATTTTGCATTCGCATCAAAAATATGGCGCAAAGTTGCAAACTTTTCCTATAGACCAGGGGCAGACGACTACATTTGATTTCAGGCCAAGTTTTTTTTCAAGTTGCTAGTCGGTGGGCCAACATAGCCTCTCAATTAATGAGCCTGTCATTTTGGAAGCGCTGAAATTTGCACATAAAATGTGGCTTTTATGTAGCTGTGCTGCAGGCCTACATAAGAAAATAAAACAAATTCGATCTGGAAAAAATCTGCAATATCTGTTGCATTATCATTGCATTTCTGTTCCCTGATTTGTGGGGATTCTGGGTAATTTGCTACTGTACTCTATCAGTGTCACAGTTAGGCTGATGACGGTTACTGTTGGTATAGCCAGCGTTGTGGAAGCTGCTTTGAAAATGTAGTTAACTACATTGACTACATTGAGCTACTTTACAGTACATTGAATATTTGCAGTCAGCAGTACAGAGGTTGTGAAGCCGTACTGCTCTTCTCTGTCATCCAGATGTGAAAGTGTAGCCGCTCCATAGTGGGTCTGGCTCCAGGTACTCAAAGCTGTCAAACCCTGCTGTGTGATTGGTCCTGTGTTCAGTCCTGTGAAGACCGTGGAGAACAGTGTGCGTACTTCTGTGTGTACAGAAGTTTCTCTTTTAAAAACAAAAAAAAAAAAAACCCTCTGACGAAACTCCGTCGTAACTTCGTTCCTGTCCGAGCAGTGCCGTCAGGTATTTGCCACAGAAAGAGCCGTTGCTATGGCGTTACCATGGCGAGCGTTGCTAAGTTGCTGAGGTACGGGAGAGAATGTGTCGGGACATCATTTTTTATCGTCAGAGGGCTGGCGAGCAGTGAAATCCTCACGCGGCTCGAACCCTCGCGCTTTCCAGCGGCTTATTTATAGAAAGAACCTTACGAACGAGAGAACAGGACAGCTGAACAATGCGCCTTCCTCCCCAGAGCAAACAAAACTTAAATAAAAAATAAAAAATAAATAAAATATAAAAATTTTTACAACCATGTAACATTTTTTTCTGCGACATTTTACGCAGTGCCTTGTAGTCGTTTTGCTTCAGGGTGGATGAGGGATGCTTATGGGTCCGTGATTATGGTTTTATTGCGGGTTTCTTCCATGGACGTCTTTGCTCTCCTCTTAAATTAATTTATCGGCCAGGATGCGTGCCAAAAAAAAAAAAAATGAAAGAGATTTCTTTGGCTTAGTTTGCCCTGTCGGAACTAACCTCTGCCTGCTCCATATTACTGACATTTTATCCTCCGCTTGGTGCAAAAATAAGTCTTATAGACATAATTTGTTGAAGAGCCTAGACGACTATACTGAGCAGGTGTAATTTCATATACAAGATGTACCCTGACACCAATTACTTGAGGGAGACGAAATCGTTTTAAGAAAGATTGGTTTTTCTATTAAGACAATACGCGTATGAATTCCACACATTCTCGGACGTTAATGGAAAAATGTCTGTAGCAAGAATTTACTTTCTGTTAAAGAACGTTGCAAACTGAGAACTTGATGGTTTTGCCATAGAAGAAACTGAGCCAAACTCCTACAGACCGCCTCTAAACTTCGCACAACCTTTCACTGACTTGCACACTTTTTGAGGGACCTTGAGAGTGAGGGAGAGCGAGAGAGGGAGAGCGAGAGGGAGAGCGAGAGAGAGAGAGCGCAGGGAAAGGATTGCTATCAAATTCACATTAGTGTTGGTCTGATTCCCCCTCACGCGTGAGTGAGAAGCTTCTCGGGCAAATCGAGGCGTTGCCTTCACGCCTGGTGAACAATGTCTGTCCTCGCTGACAGAGAGCGACGTGTGTGTGTGTGTGTGTGTGTGTGTGTGTGTGTGTGTGTGTGTGTGTGTGTGTGTGTGTGTGTGTGTGTGTGTGTGTGTGTGTGTGTGTGTGTGTGTGTGTGTGTGTGTGTGTGTGTGTGTGTGTGTGTGTGTGTGTGGCTCCTCGTCAAGTCCTTAGCTTGACTCCTGCCGGGCGCCTGTGTTAGAGTCACTGACCCGTTGAAGTCCGCGAAGCAGGACTAACGCTTCGTCACTTGGTCGCGAGGCTCGGCAAACTCGGCGTATTTGCTTGGGAAGACGGTGTTGTACGTCCGTGAGACATTACTAGCGTTCGTTCTCGTCCTGGTTCGGATGCGGCTGTGATGTACGTAGCAAGTCTTCCGCACGGGAGCAGGTTCCTCCAAGCGCAATCTGAACACCCGGACGTCCTTCTCCGTGTTTTTTCCTTTTGTACGTGTGCGTGCGTCACAACTTCCTCAACTTTTTCACCTGGGATAAACCCCACTTAACGTCACACTTACAGTTCAGCCAACCTATTTTGAGAATTCCGTTTTTTAAAGTATTGTCAATGTAATTTCAGTTTAATTTCCTGTGCACATTAAAAAACCATTACAAAAAAAGTTAATAAAGACATTTCAAAGGTCAGAAGATTAAATTCTGACAAATGGAAGCGAAGTTTTCTGCAAACGGTGCAAGTTAATTGCATTTGAGGTTTCCTCATGTGCCAGAATTCAATGCTAATCCTCGTAGTGGTTTAAGTTTCAAAGCAGAGCAGTTTTACACGCTTACAAGTGAGCCGGCTTGCTCTCAAGTTTCATTCAGGGCTCATACATCACACTCAAGAAACTAGGTTCTTACATTCTGCTGAATGGCATTGATTGATTTATTTTATTTAGTTTTTTTTTTTTTTCTTCCAAGAAGAGCACAGTGAATGAGTGAGGGAATTAAGAGAAGACAACACAATAAAACTCCAATTACTGGAGATCTTTGAAGATCTTTGAGGTCTTCAGACTTTTCTGCACAGTAGCAAAATGCCTGAAGATCTCAGAAGTGTTCTGGTGGTCTGAATATCTACAAAGTGTTCTGGTGTACTGAAGTTCTCAAACACCAGAACCCCCCCAAAGACCAAACCCCCCTTTCCCTTGTACTCTGACACGACTACAAAGAGCTTGGGACAGATTCTTCCCACAGATCCTTGACTCCTTGACCCATGAAGTTGTTGCTCAATGAAAGCCTTCTTGATCTAGCTTTAACTTTTAAGAGCCGTTCCTGTCTGAAGCGTTTTTGTGACTACATCTGATGGCCAGCAGTGTGGAGCCTCTGGTTAAGACCCATTACTGCTGCACTAGACTTCCTGTTTTGTATGCTCATATCATAGAGCCCTGCTCTTAGGGTAGATCCCTGATCTTACCATAGAGGTTTGCTCGTAGAATACAGACCTGCTCTCAGCATATGGCCCTGCCCTTACCGTAGAGCCCTGCCCTTAACAAACAGTCCTGCTCTTCAGAAACAAATCGATCAAATTAATTACTGAGTGAAATGGGCTCAGACCAGGAGCACTGTGGTTGAGAGGACGTTTCTGCGGGCCAGCCAGTCTGTGGTGCCGGTGGCCTGTGGCCTGTGGCTGGTATCGACCGGGTCAACCCGGCTGGTCCTCCGGTCTGTTAATTTGAGACGTATTGAAGTGTTGAGGCTGTTCTGTGGAGCTCTAAACTTGTGTTTAAACTTGGGCTGCAGGGTCCAAAGAATTTGGCCGTTCTGTGACCTGGTTGTCTGGCTCTGGTGTTCGATCGTGCCTGAATGGGGTGTCCACATCTGAATATATCATTTTATTTGTCCTCCCCTTGCTCTTGTTTTTAATCTTACCAACCCTGTGCTCATTAAGTATTTATTAAGCCACAAGGTAATGTGATGTACCTACTTTTTTAACTGTACAAGCCGGACTATAACTATAGCTATTGTCTTTGTATCTAAACTGTCACTTCTAAGCAGATGCACTGGAGGTTTGACACACTGTTCTGTATTCACTTCTGATTGGCCACCCAATAAATAGCCTCACCACTTATTGGTTAAAATGTGAATGGCTTGTTACTCATGCGAGAGACATGGTCTCCCAATGGCCAGTACTAAATCATGTAGTGGGTGGTAGAGAGCTGTTATGATAAACAAACAAACAAAAACTGATTTCAGATCTCAGCTGAATTAAATAGGCGGAATGTCCTTGTTTTTTGTTTTCTTTCTTTGGTTCTGTATGTATTATATAACTCAGAATTCATGGTGGTTTTGATTGCACAGGGTGTTAATAATATTCTTTTGGCAGGTTTGAATCTCAAGCCAACACAAAAGCAACACTTTCTGAGAGCGGCAGGGAGAAGGTCTGCTATTATCAAACCCCTGTTCACCATCACAATCCTCGTCTCTCTGGAGAAAAAGATTCATTTTATTATTGAAATTCAAAAAACGGCAGTTGCAACCAAGGCCTTGTCCATTGACGTACTGTAAACCTGTGAATTTGAGCACGAGCGTAGCTGCAAAATTAGCCGCCGCAGCACGGCTAACTTGCTCAAAATAAGTTTTCTTTCCTATCGTTAAAACAAGTGGGAAAAAAACATTGTTTTTCTTTCTTTTCTTTCTCCGTCCCCTCCTCCTCCTCCTGAAGTCTGCGTCTCACCTTTTCGTCCTGCGAGGGGGGGGGGGGGGTCATTGCCGCAGTCTCTCAGCCGCTAATCTCCTGTCTCTATTCAGACGCACGAGCGAGGCGCCCGTCATCCGGGAAGGACAACGCGGATTGATCTTCAAGAGCGCCGTGAAAAAAAAAATGGCGTGTGTGTTCTTCTGCAATACCTCTGCCCACAAAAGGGTTCTTTTTTTTCCCTTTTTTTTTTTTTGTTAAATCTTGCTCTGTTTACACAGAGAACAACAACGGGGGTTCGATAAATCTGGAGACGGTTCTGAGGGTGATGACAGTCCGTGGGGTGGCATTTGAGAGTGGCATTTGGCAGTTGTGGACATGTTTTCGCACGCCCGCCCCGCCCCCCCCCCCCCGACCTATTCTTAACGCGAGCCGCCCTTCTTCTGTCCTCGGAGGCCGCGTTTCCCATTTCGCCGGGCAAATATGTTCGAGAGGCCTTTGTTTACTTCTCTAAATTCATGTCATAAAGTGATGACATTGCGAGGTCATCTCATAGGGAGTACACACTAACATTAAAAAAATTCCTCCATTGTGAAACTTCCTCCAGTGAAAGATTTTGGTAAATATTCCTCAAGACCTCCCTTTTGGTCTCCTAATCGGTACACAGTGTTTCGAAGGTTATGTGCACAGGGCTGACTGTGGACTATGCTGGTGTGTTTTTTTTTTGTTTGTTAAATCGATGCTGCTTATTGGATCTCCCCCCTGTCTTAACCTCAGCAGGACCGTTTGATTGGTCAGCGTGCCTGAAGGTGGTGAGGAGTGTTCTGAGTGGGGGGAGAAAAAAAATACATACTCTTTGAACACATTTGGAAGCAGTTGACAGGTGGTGTGTGTGGTTGGCGTCAAGGCAGGCGTAGAGGGTAGGGCAGGGGGTAGAGCAGTGATAACCAGTTCTTATTCCTGGAGGTGTTCCATCCTGAGGGTTTTCACTCCACCCCTAACAGGGTGCACCTCATTCAACAGCTAGAGATCTTGATGGAATCAGGCATGCCAAAATAGGGTTGCAGTGAAAACCTACACGATGGTAGATCTCCAGGAACAGGGTTGGTTGCCACTGGTGTACAGTCACTGGCACATGGTCCTCATTGGGTTCTGCTGGAGTGTCAGAGCCCTAGTGGACGTGGTGGGCAGTGCACTCATCTGGCCCCCCAAACCGCCGTCCCTGCCGCCTCCCAGACTCCTCCCACCAGCGCAGACGCACCGCAGCCATTGGCTGCTCAGGGAGCTCTTCCGGGCAGGGACCCGGCGGCGTAGAAGTAGCTCACATCACTGATGCGTACAGTGTGCTAATGAGCGTCTTCTATTAGAAAGTCGGTATGCTGATAGCAGGGCTAGCATGGCTTGTTGGTCTCTCTTATTTTTGGAGGGGAAAAAAACTCCCTTCTTTTTCAGCGGCCCGATGCAAATTTCGTGATTACGTAATTGGATCGATGTTTAATTAGCAGCAAAGCCGAAGGGCCACATTAGTGGGAATGAAGGCACGGACCGTGGCCCTCCCTAATTGATTGTTTGGAGAGAGAGAGAGGGGCTCATGACTTCACCCGGGGGCCCCGTGCCCCAGCGGCAAGGCCTTGTTTTGTGTTTTTTTTTTTGGGTGGGCCGATCGAAATTCGGGTCGATGTCGCGGTCTCGTGGTCCTTGCGCCTCAGATTTTGGCTTTTTGTCCCGTTCCGGTCCGACACACAGACATAACCCTCAGAGTGTACCGTGGCCTCCTTTGAATAATGAATGTGGTATGCGTGTTATGTCCATGCATGTTTTTATTTTATTTTATTTTTTTTAAATAAAGGATTTAGGCAGATTTATTGGCTCACTGTGAGCGGTGGAGTGCTGTGGTTAATGTTAAAATGGAATAAGTGAGGTCTGTTCTCTAGATGTTTCCGCTTGCTCCTTTTTAGAGCTCTCTTGTGCTCTCTCGGTTATATTTCCGCGACTGTTCGTTCGTTCGTTCGTTTGTTGATTTCTGTGTCTGAAAGGCCTCTCTTCTCTGACCATCAGCAAGAAACTTTTACCCGGTGCTTAGTTTACCGGTTTTTTTTTTTTGGTTTTTTTTTGGGTGTGTAGGCCGAAGTGGGACTGTACTGATTGCCGTCCCGGTCGTTTTGGGAGTGCGTTCCTCCTCCTGCTTTTCCGTGCTTCTCTGACCCGCCGTTTAGCTGTGCTGGGAAGTGCCTTTTCCCCCCTTTTTTCTTTCTCTTTCTCTTTCTCTTTCTCTTTCTCTTTTTCTTCAGAAGCTCAATTTGACGCATGCATGGGTTTTACTGCCGCGTTTAACCGGGGGCTTAGCTTCGCTCCCCCCCCTCCCTTCATCCCAAATCCATCTGTGGTTTGATTCTGTCTGGGGGTCATTATCCCTGCTCACTCCCCCCCCCTACCCCCACCCCCCTCCCCTCCCTCCTCTCCCCTTGCTTCCACACTCTGAAGCTCTAGATCTCTTCCTTTCAGAGCGAGAAAGATTTAAAGATTTTGCGCCTTTGAAGTTAATGGGGGGGAGAGTAGGAGGGATCGTTATCTGAAGCTCGGCCCGATCGATACGAGCGGCCGCCGCCGCCATCGCGCACTCTGCGCACGCGGCCTTCCGGAAACGAGGCCGTCTCGGGGCCTCTTTGCATTCCGACGCCGCGGCCGCGCCTCACCGCGCCTGTCCCGCACGCTGATGTGCGCTCTGTAGTTTTTTTGGCTTCGTGTTAAGCCGTTCCCACCCCCCCTCCCCACCAGGCTCATTAAGTTGAAAGGAAAGCTGTAAATTAGAGGGAGAATCGTTTGGGAGCGATTAGTGCGCGACGCGCTCGACGTCCGGCTGAGGGACGGATCGTGAGCGGTTTCTCCGCCGCGGTCCGTTTACCGCCACGTTACCTGGGCGGTGTTTACTCTGCCGGCTGGAAGCTTGTTTTTATGTATTTCTTCATTTTTTTATTTTGTTAATTTATTTATTTTTTTGGATGGGGTTGTAAATGAGTGCCGGCCCACGAAAGTGAGTTTTTTTTTGTCTTAATCCTGATTGGGTCGTAAAGGAGGAAATGAGGTCATTTAAAAGAAGAGTTATTTTATGGCTGGTGTTTAACGTTTATCGGTATTTTTGTTTTTCAGATTGCCAGGAACCGGCCAACGGAATGATTCGGGGATGAGCTGTCGGGAGGAAGCCACGCCCACCAGTCCGTTTGACCTCCACTTCGACCTTCTGGGGCCGCCCCCTCCCCCGCCCCGGCCACCTGTTCCACCTGCCTGCTGACCTCGCCCAAAAACCTAGAACGTCACTGTGGGTGGGCGGGAAAGGGCGGGGCGGGGTGGGGGGTGGGGGGAAGGGTGCGTGCGCCCTCTGATTGGGCAGCTGCCCAGGCCGATGGTTTCCCCTGACGACGCCACACCCACCAGCCCTTTGCCATGGTGACATGAAGGACGCGTCACGCGGGAGAGCCTACCTTTAAGCCTTTTTTTCTTTTTTCCTTTTTTTTTTCTTTTTTCTTTTTTCTTTTTGTGTCGTTCTAACCGCTGCTGCTGCTGCCGTCGTCGTTCCATTTCGGACCAGGAGGGGGCGCGTCCAGCTCTCTTTTTGTGTGTGTGTGTGCGTGGGGGCGGGTGGGGGGGAGGGGAGGGGGCGGGACTATGCTCTGCTGCGGACGCCTGCGGCGGCCTTTCCGCCAGCTCACCCTCCAGACCAGCCTGCTCCTCCTCTTCCTCTTCTGCATGGTCAGCGTCTTCGTCTCCGCCTACTTCCTGTACGGCGTCCGGCGGGAGCTGGAGCCGGCGGGCGGGGGCGGCGGCGGGGGGGCGGAGGGCCTCTCGGCGGACTGCGACGACCCCCGGGCCACGCCCCCGCGCCTGTTCCCGCTGAAGACGCTGCGCCCCGCGGACTCGTCCCGCACGGACCCCGTGGTGCTGGTGTTCGTGGAGAGCCTCTACTCGCAGCTGGGCCAGGAGATCGTGGCCATCCTGGAGTCCAGCCGCTTCCGCTACCGCACCGAGATCTCGCCGGGCAAGGGCGACATGCCCACGCTCACCGACAAGGACCGCGGCCGCTTCGCGCTGGTCGTCTACGAGAACATCCTCAAGTACGTCAACCTGGACGCCTGGAACCGCGAGCTGCTGGACAAGTACTGCGTGGAGTACGGCGTGGGCATCATGGGCTTCTTCAAGGTGAGAGAGAGCGCGCCCCCTGGAGGAGAACTGCGCGTTTACGCCCGGGGTGGCGAACTCCGCAGGTTGTCTGCTGGTTTTTATGGTTTTGTTTCAAGTACTGCGTGGAGTTACGGTGTGGGCATCATGGGATTCTTCAAGGTGGGGGCGCTCCTTAGGGGCCTGGAAGGAAGGGTGGGGTCGGTCATCAGGATCCTGGTCAGTTGGTTTAGGCAGTACTGGAGACTACTTATGAACTTGTGAATTTAGGAATGCCCATAATGTTCTATGAAGTGTTTTCACACACCCATAGACACACACACACACACACAGGCACTCTCCCGCTCGCAGAAATTCTCTCTCACACACACGCACACACACACACACACACACACACACACACACACAGGCCATCTGCCACCTGCCACTGTCTCCATAGGCTCGTTTTTTGGGTCAGGCTAGGTTGTGGCCATGCTGCAAAGTGCATCATATCTAGTGTTTTTGTTAAATGCTCTCTCTAATTACACTTTGATTGATTAATCCTGACACGGGACGCACATCCCTTTAGCCGAAACGCCGGTCCCCTGCAGGGGCTTGCAGGCCAGTCCAGACGCGGTGATTACCCAACCCCCCCCCCCCCCGCCATGCGGCTCATCCCGCCCTGTGCGTCCGTTACTCACAGGCATCTGTGTACTTTCTGAGGTTTTTTTTTTTTTTCCCTTCGTTTTTTCTCCTCCTCCCGGGGAAGCGTAAATAATTTCCAGCCTCTGATCGTGTCCAGACTCGCGTCCGTGTGAGAACTGCGGCAAGACCCGGCCTCATTCTGCTGAGGGGAAGGGAAGGGGGGGAGAGGGGGAGGGAGGGAGAGATAGAGGGGGAGAGAGAGAGAGACGGAGGGCGAGAATGAGGGAGAGGGAGAGAAGATGAGGGGAACGAAGAGGAGGGAGGGTGAGAGTGAGGTAGAGGGATTGAGAGAGAGGGATGAGAGAGAAAGAGAATGAGAGAGAAAGGGGGAGAGAGTGGAGAACAGACCGCTAACTGCAGTACTTGGCTTTAATTACACGAGCAAGTTGCAGCTTGCCTGAGCCCCATCCTGTTGGTCCTTGTGCAGGCCTCTGGCCATAATGACGAGTGTTTGACATGTATCCTGTTCCACAAAAACCCTGTTCTGCATGTATCCTGTTCAAAATAAATCCTGTTCCGCATGTATCCCGTTCCACATAAAACCTGTTCCGCATGTATCCTGTTCCACATAAATCTGGTTTGAAATAAATCCTGTTCCACATAAATCCTGTTCGAAATAAATCCTGTTCCACATAAATTGGTTTGAAATAAATCCTGTTCCACATAAATCCTGTTTGATATAAGTTAGCTGGACATTTGCGCTTTTACAGTGTTGAAAATCGACAGTTGGGTAGAATATAACATTAGTTCTTAAGACGCCGGGCCGTATATAAACTACTAAACTCCCGGCCTTCTGAGTGCGTTTGATCAACACCCCAAGAGAGGAGAGGGTTAACCGTCTCTGTGTTTGTGAAGGAAAGGGTCTTAAGATCTTATTGAGAACTCACCTCAAGTCCAAAAAAAAAAGTAACAGACATTTAAAGTAGAAAAACGATTTCTTTCTCTTATTCCATCCCTTGTGGTTAATAACTGAGGCGCTCAGGAGTGATAGTGAGTACATTCAGCCGAGGTCGCGCATCTGTCGCAGGGAAAGACGAGATGAGGGCTGTTCAAATCTTCAGTGAAAACGGCGTCGCGTGCCGCGCGGAAGCGGCTTCTATAAGTAGCTATAGCTTCGCCATATGTGCTCCAGCTAATTATGGAGGAATTGCCAACAAGAGCCTCTATTTGAAGGGAGTCTGATGAATAGCAGAGGGAGGCGGCATTCATTTTGAGCACCTTGCTGCTGCTAAGGAGAGGTTTTCAGTCTTAACAGGTGTTCCGGCTCTCATTAAAGATCATTCTGGCGGCCCGAAGAAAATGGAGGCTGTATTGATTCGTTCAAGGCAGTGATTAGTTGAATAAAGGTGCATAAATACCCAGCTGGAAGGGATGTCTTTGCTGTTTTCAGAATCCCTGTTTTTTTTTTTGGGGGGGGGGGCGCGGGGGGCCCGGCAAGGGTGGCCAATCAGAGCAGAGGAGGCGGGGGGGGGATTCCGTGAACCGTATTACTCAGAATGCAATCAGCCGAGTGACTGATTGTTTCCGTTCTTATTTTAGTTTGTGTTGGAGTGGGAGTGTTGGGGGGGGAGGGGGGGGGGGGGGTGTTGTGGCGGGGGCAAGGGTAAAAGGGACGCGCGGGGTTTCCGAAACATTTGGGCCCTTGTTGCCGTTGGAAACTGCTGCCCTGAGCCCAGTTCTGTGCCATTGGCTGGAGGGGAGGGGAGGGACTGCTCTCTCAGAGCTGACCAATGGCCGATCCTCATACTGATCAGTAGAGGGCAGGCCTCTGTCTCTCAGTTATAAATGGACACAATGAGCTTCCTTTTCTCTTCGGTACTTCTCTGTAAATAGAAAAGTTTCTATTTTTACTGCCCTGCAAAAAAACACGCACATTCTCACACACACACACACACACACACACACCACATACCCCACTCCCCCACACACACACACACACACACCACATACCCCACTCCCCCCCCACACACACACACACACACACACACACACACACACACACACCCCACAGACCCAGTTCACAGCTCTTGAAAGACGGGACCCTGAACTTTTGCCGGTCGGCGTGTGGTTGGCTCCACAGTGGGGGGGGCGGGGTCTTGGCCTTGGCTAAAGTGCCGTGGTAAACAGGCGATTGTGGCGGCTGCCCCCCGGGGTCGCAGGAGGACGGCGTGGCCGACCCCCCTTAAATGTCACGCATTCCTGGGGTCGCGCGAGAAACCGCGATGGCAGAGAGAGCCGCTAAAAAAGAACGCGGCGCTGGGGAGGCCCCGCCCGCCCGAATTAATTACGCCGACCGCGAGGGCATGATCGTAAAGCGCGCCTCGTGCGCCGCAGAACGCTTACGATCTCGTGGCCTTTTAAGAAATTTCCGGGTTTTGCCGCGTTCGCTCAAAAAAACCGCGGTCGAGCGTGCGCGAAATCCCTGACTTCGGTTCGACTCGCTCGCTCGCACACACACACACACACACACACACACACACACACACACAATACCCTGGAGCATTTTAGAATCCCATTAACACGTATCCAATATCGGGGGGGGTAGGTTAAAAGGATCCGCGTCTCATTGTGAATGATCTTGGATGTTATTGACTGTGTATTAAATGCAGGCACACAACCAAATAATAATAAGAATGTAAATGTCATGTGTATAGGACTATTCAAGTGTTTATATTGAAGTTATACAGAAGAAACTCAAAATAAATTAGGGCTATAGAAAATATTTTAAAAATGCAAAAGACCTCACATCCCCCATGGAGAGGTCTATTTGATTATGTGCTCAATCTTTAGCAGTTCCTCTGGCCAGGTCCTGAGCTAAGTTGACAAGCTGTCATGTGACCCTAGCCATGACCTCATCTCTCTTAACCCCCCCCCGTGTCTTCTGCAGGCCAATGAGAACAGCCTCCTGAGCGCCCAGCTGAAGGGCTTCCCCCTCTTCCTCCACTCCAACCTGGGCCTGAAGGACTGCAGCGTCAACCCCAAGTCGCCGCTCCTCTTCATCACCAAGGCCCGGGCGGTGGAGCGGGGCCCGTTGCCGGGCGACGACTGGACCGTGTTCCAGTCCAACCACTCCACCTACGAGCCGGTGCTGCTGGCCAAGACCAAGTCGGCGGAGAGCGTGCCGCAGCTGGGCGCGGGCGGGGCGGCGCTGCACACGTCCGTGGTGCAGGACCTGGGCCTCCACGACGGCATCCAGCGCGTGCTCTTCGGCAACAACCTCAACTTCTGGCTGCACAAGCTGGTCTTCGTGGACGCCGTGTCCTTCCTCACGGGCAAGCGCCTCTCGCTCTCGCTCGACCGCTACCTGCTGGTGGACATCGACGACATCTTCGTGGGCAAGGAGGGCACGCGCATGAAGGTGCCCGACGTCAAGGTGAGCGTCTGCGGCCGGCCGCGATGCGGGCATGCGGCGCATTTAAAAAAGCATTGCGCTACATGCATGCATTAAATTACACTGTTCATGCATGCATGCGTTAAATTACACTGCGTTCCTGCACCTGTTAAATTACACTGCGTTCAGACATGCATTGAATTACACTGTGTTCATGCACCTATTTAATTGTGGGGCGACATAGCTCAGGAGGTAAGAGCGGTTGTCTGGCAGTCGGAGGGTTGCCGGTTCGATCCCCGCCCTGGGCGTGTCGTAGTGTCCCTGAGCAAGACACCTAACCCCTAACTGCTCTGGTGAATGCGAGGCATCAATTGTAAAGCGCTTTGGATAAAAGCGCTATATAAATGCAGTCCATTTCCATTTCCCATAATTGTGGGTGCTACACATTGGCGGTGGGTGATTTGAGTTCTCACTCATCAATGTAAAGCACTTTGAGTGTTCGGAAAAGTGCTATACAAACGCAATGGTTCATTCATTCATTCAAATTACATTACATTGCATTTATACTTGCATTAAATTACACTATTCATACCTGCGTTAAATTACATAACATAACATAATGATGAGAACAGGCCATTCAGCCCAACAATGCTCGCAGTTTTACTCTGTGTTCATGCACCTATTAAATTACATTACATTGCATTCATGCATGCATTAAATTACACTGTATTCAGCCATGCATGAAATTGCATTACATTGCCATCGCAGGTGCACTGAATTGCATTTGTGCAGCCAAATGTTCGTCTCGTTCCCACTGCGTCTGCCTTCTCGGCAGACGTTTTGTTTGTCGTCCGTTGCCTGTTCAGACATTTTAGCCGATGTTTGCAAAACATTCCTGCCGAACTGATAAAACGTTTGATTTATGCTGGCGACAGTTAGCTGACTTTAGCCAGGTTGAGAACCTCAGAAATCATCAGAAGGGTCTCACTCCCTTAAACCCACACCACTTACATTACATTACATTACATTACAGGCATTTAGCAGATGGTGCAGGACGGATAAGATGTAGGCTGTATCACGATGAGGGACGTGCGTGTCTGTGCAATGACAGTGAAGGCCCAGGTGGGGTCGGGTGGGGAAGTCTGGGTGTGGACTCTGAGGGGGCGGGGCTTAAGCCCATGCGACATGCTCGTGACAGAAGTGGGGAACTCTGGGTGTGGACTCTGAGGGGGCGGGGCTTAAGCCCATGCGACATGCTCGTGACAGGGGTGGGGCTCTTTGTGTTTTTTTGGTGACGGTGTGACGAACGGTGGGTTTCTGAGGCACGTCCCAGGCGTGTTGCGTAAGCTAGGAGATGTGGCTCCTCAGGGAGTCGACGCCGCTTCAGGTGGGACCCACGCGCGGGCGTGCCCGTCGTCTGTTAGCGGAAGGATTGCGTCAGAAAATAAATAAATAAATAAATAAATGAATGAGTAATTTCTGTCGCTACGCGCAGCGCCCTGGCGACCGCCCAGGCTGGGAGATGCCAGCGTTCCCCCGAGGGGAAGGACAGCGCGGTCTTCCTTTTTTTCTTTTTCTTTTCTTTTCTTTTTATTTTTTAAATCCGCAGTTAAGTAAAGAAACAGAAAAGTGCAGCTTGCGTGGGATTGTGGGATTGTGGGATTGGGTCAGCAGCTGTCCAAACCGTAACGTTCGCTTTCTTGTCCGTCAACCTTTTTCAGGTGAAGTGTTTTCAGGTGTCAGAGAAAGAGAGAAAGCAGAGCGAGATTCTTGAGTTTCTGTCATTCCCACCCCCCACCCCCCCACCCCCCCGTCTTTTGGGGCCTGCCACTATAAAGAGCCGGGGGCAGGTATATTTCACGTCTGTTTGCGTTGTCCCTTTCATTTCTCCTCCTCCTCCTTTTGTTTTGTAATCGCGGGATGATAAATGTTGTATCGGAGGTGGTGGGAGTACGAGCTGGCGTGAATCGGAGCGTCTTCGCGCTGACGGCTGTTAGCCGGGACGTTGAGACGCGAAACCCGCGCTCTTTTCCCCGCGTCTGAAGGGGAAGATGAAACGAGACCCGCAAACAAATCAAAGGAGATCAGAGGGGCTTTCAGACGGAGCGCTGACTGGGTGATGAGGGCGGAGAGCGTGTTTGGGAGGCGCTCTCTCTCTCTCTCTCTCTCCCGCTCCTAGGCGCAGGGTTGTGCGGGCGGGCGAGCGAGCGAGCGAGTGGGTTCGAGCGCAGATCTGTCCGTCTGTGTGTACGTGTGTGTGTGTCTGTGTCTGTGTGTGTTTGTCTGTGCGCGTGTGTGTGCGCGCGTGCATGTTCGTGTAGGTGTGCGTGTATGTGTACATGTGTGGATGTGTGTTTGTGTATGTGTATGTGTCTGTGTCTGTATGTGCGCGTGAGTGTGTGTGTATGTGTGTGTGCACGTGCGCACGTGCCTGTGTGTGTATGTGTCTGTATGTGCGTGGGAGCTTGAGCGTGAGTGTGTGTGTGTGTGTGTGTGTGCACATGCGTGTGTGTGTGTGTGTGTGCACATGCGTGTTTGTATGTGTGTGTGTGTGTGCACATGCGTGCGTGTATGTGTGTGTGCACATGTGTGAGTGTGCGCGTGTGTGTGTGTGTGTATGTGTGTGTGTGTGTGCACGTGTGTGTTGTGTGTGTGTGTGTGCACTGCGTGTGTGTGTGTGTGTGTGTGTGGCGTTGTGATGCTGACCGCTCTCCTTATCTCTCCAGGCGCTGCTAGAGACGCAGAATCACCTCAGAACCTACGTCCCCAACTTCACCTTCAACCTGGGCTTTTCCGGAAAGTTCTTCCACGCGGGTAAGGGGGGCCAGGGCGACCGCGGAGAAGTCTGAGTCGTTCGCCCAAAGCAGTGCGGCAGTGTGGCCTGTTCTGTAACTGCAGGGTTGATTCCCAGGTGGGGCACAGCTGTTGTGCTGTTAAAAACACAGGCAATTTGACCTCGATTACGCCAATGGAAATATTGGCCGTAGGCCAAACGCAAGTGCCATTGTTCCTGTGTGCACTTTATTTGTACAGCTGTTCTGTGTGCGTGTGTGTGAGAGAGTGTTTGTGTATGAGAATGTGTCTGCTTGTGCGTGTGTGTGTATGTGCGTGCGTATGCGTGTGAGAGAGAGTGTGTGTGTGTGTGTGTGTGCGTGGGCACAGGCACACATGTAAGTGAGACAGAGAGAGTGTGTGTGTGCGCGTGTGACTGTGTATGTGTTTGTGTTTCTGATTGTGTGAGCATGTATTAGTGCACATACGTTTGCTCAAGCATTAGCTGTGCTTCATCCCCTGGGGGTGTGTGTGTGTGTGTGTTTTTATCTGCAGGTACAGATGAGGAGGACCTGGGGGACGACCTCCTGCTCTCCTATGTGAAGGAGTTCTGGTGGTTCCCCCACATGTGGAGCCACATGCAGCCTCACCTCTTCCACAACCAGACGGTGCTGGCCGATCAGATGCTCCTCAACCGCCGTTTCGCCGCGGTGAGTCAGGGCGCGGCCACAGGGGGGCGCTGTGGCGCGGAATAGACCGTCACAGCCCATTAAGAAATAAAGGGAAGAAAATGTCGTTCCTCGGTCAGAACGTCGTCATCTAGCGTTTTTTTTTTGTTGCCCTTAGCAGTTAATAGCTGAGAGCTAACCTCAGACAGACGTTACAGTGATGAACTCACTGAACAGCGTAATTGGGGGGATCATTTCTGAATGACGTGCTGAGCTGCCTGTTGGTAGTGGTGCTGTTGGAGGGGTAGACCGTGCTCTGTCAAAGTCAAAAATGTCGGTTGAGGGGTAGTGGGTGTTCGTTGAAGCGCGTTAGCCTCTTCATATTAGCCATCTTACATCTGATGAAGCTGACAGATTGAGATTCTTTATATATTGATGTATGTGGTCTTGTGATTACGCTTGATTTTTAACTGTCGGATGTCTCATTCCTTGCTTGTGGCCCGAGATCGCGTTTTTCCTGGCTGTTGCACTCGGTGTTCCGTCCTACCCGACGACGCGCTCGGCAACAGACCGTCTCTTTACTTCCTCGGGGTTATTATGGGATGTTATTCGTCGGTAGAATGTTGGTGACGGGAGGAGAGGCATGCCGGTAGCGTTTGTGTTGGCTCCCGGCTGAATCGGATCCCGCCCACATCCAGATGTGTTTGTGATTTGGCCCAATCACAGTCTGGAACCTCTGCTGTTGAGACCAGTGTAAACAGGAAGTCGGTTTTTCTCTCTCTCTCTCCGTACAGGAACACGGGATCCCCACCAACATGGGGTACGCTGTGGCACCCCACCATTCTGGGGTGTACCCGGTGCATGTGCAGCTGTACGATGCCTGGAAAAAGGTTTGGGGGATCAAGGTGACCAGCACAGAGGAGTACCCCCACCTCAAGCCCGCCCGATTTCGTCGGGGTTTCATCCACAGTGGAATCAGCGTAAGCACCTTTACCTCACCTTCACCTGCTTACTGAACATCTACCTGTTTACCTTTTACCACACCTTTACCTGCTTACTGAACCTCTACAAGTTTATCTTTACCTCACCTTTACCTGCTTACTGAACCTTTACCTGCTTACCTTTACCACACCTCTACCTGTTTACCTTTACCTCACCTTTATCTGCATACCTTTACCACACCTTCAGTAGCATGGTCCTGCAAACTGAGGTTTTCTAAAAAAATAAAATAAAATAAAAAAAAGGTCCTGCGATTTTCTAAGATCCTTTTTTCTCTTTCTTCTGTTCCTTATTTTAATCAGTTTGAAGGAGTACAAAACAGGGTTGTGCTGAATTCCATTTCAGGTCAATTAGTTCCAACAGTTAATTGAACTCCAATTCATGAACTGAGAAGTACTCACAGATCATTGTGGCCATTCGTCCATTCATTGCCTGAATTGACTGAATTAAAATGGAACTGACACCCCCCTGCCCCCCCCCTCCCCCCCAAACGACCCTGATACAGAGTGCATGCAGTTCAGGAGAGTGGGGCTGAGGGCTTTTTTAAACAGGGCAAAGTCTCCCACGTGACATTTCAGGTTTTCCATTTCATGATAAATGGCCTGTATTTCTGTCTACTGCACATTCTCCATTTCTGCTCACAAGCAAGAATTGCAGAGTTTATAATATTTTATTGTATTTACGTTGCAATTTGGCAAATGACATTTTGGCGCAGACCTCTTGCTGCAGCCCAGTCATTTCTGACAGGCAGCAGAGGCTTGTGAACAGGCAGCTTATCGGGGGGGTGGGGGGGTGCGGGGGTTTGGATGGTGAAGGCGCATTACGTCCTTCTCTCCGTACACTGTGCACCCCTCTCAAAACGAGCTCTGAATCGCCGGAGGGCGCAAAGAGGCTGTATTTGGAGTCAAAATCCAGAGATTTGTGTGCTAGCCTCCTGCATTCAAATGCAGTGCTTTACGGAACGTACACGCATTTCACAGACACTCTCATCCAGCGAAACGTACACACAGCTTTTCCAGTTTCTCAGTGTGGAACGTGTATATATCTCAGCTGGATATGTGCTGAAGCGAGTCAGGTTAAGTGCCACGCTCAAGGGTACAATGGCAGTGTCCTGTCTGGGATTTGAACCCGCAGTCTTTAGGGTGCGAGCCCAGTTCCCATACTGCTGCGCTAAGCCCTTGGCTAAGCTTGTGGTGTTAGCCCTTAGCTTAGCCCGTGGTGTTAGCCCCCCTGGCATCCAGCATCTGATAGCCCGCCTGCAGGTCAGTCTGGGACGTATAGCTCCTCTCGGCTATTAATCCATCATCATACCCCACAGCAACCCACACAGACGTTCCCTTGGCAACCTCGGGTCACCTGGCAGATTCCACTGGCGGAGGCCAGACTCGCGTCTCAAACTCAGCTGCCCCCTAGTGGTGGGGTGAGCTAACTGCACCCACCTGTCACTTTCCCCAACGTGTCCTTTACTTATTTCTGGTTCCTCGTCACCCCCCAAGCCATATAAAGCAGGGCTTCTCAAACTGAGTCCTGGGTGTATGGGTTTTTGTTCCAGCCGACCACTTGATGAATTGAGGTTGTTTTTAAGTTGTTCCTTGATTCTTTACTGAAGAGCAGGAACAGAATGTATATCCTCAGCTGGTTTTGGCCGGTGAAGCTAAGCTTATATTTTCACCGAACCTGTACTTGAAAACCCTGACTGCGGTCGTGCGTAGTTTGTGTTGTCGCACGTGCCTCGTTAGGTTGCCAGATGTTTTTTGTTTGATGTCTGGCTTTTTTTTTTTTTTTTGAGGTTTTTTTGTCCCTCTTTCATGGCAGTAAGTTATGTGGGTGGAGCATCACAGGTCTCGTTCCTCCTGCGAGTGTTCATCCTGCTAGTGTACTTCCTGTGAGTGTACTTCCTGCGAGTGTTCATCCTGCTAGTGTACTTCCTGCGAGTGTTCATCCTGCTAGTGTACTTCCTGCGAGTGCACTTCCTGCCAAGGTTCATCCTGTGAGTGTTCATTCTGAGTGTACTACCTGCGAGTGCACTTCCTGCTAGTGTACTTCCTGCGAGTGCACTTCCTGCAAAGGTTCATCCTGCGAGTGTTCATCCTGAGTGTACTACCTGCGAGTGTTGATCCTGAGTGTACTTCCTGCGAGTGCACTTCCTGCAAAGGTTCATCCTGCGAGTGTGCATCCTGAGTGTACTACCTGCGAGTGTTGATCCTGCTGGTGTACTTCAGACAGGGATTTCTGGCTGTTCCTCAGAAAGGTTTTCTAACAGCCATTTCATTTCCAGCTCTGAATCATCCCCATTCATTGACATTTCGCAGCTCGGAGCTGCCAGTTCGTCTCTTAAAATGCTTTCGTTTTTTTTTCCCCCTCTTTCTCTCTCTCTCTCTCTCCCTCCCTCCCAGCCGTTACGATAAGTCTCTCCGCAGCGGCGGCTGCTAATGAAATGTAGACGAATTCGCGTATCGCGTAACAAATGTCATCCAATCAGGGCTGTGCCTGATTTGAAGCCCGTTCGGCGACGACGTCCTTGAGATGGAACGCGCGCGCGGAGGGAAGAGTCGTGATTGATACTCTGATTTTTCTGAGCGGCGGTGTCGCGCCCGCGCGTCTGTTCGTTTCCCCGTGTAGGCCCCGGGGATAAGTATTAATGTGAATGTTTAGCTTCGCGCCAAATGAAGGCGTAAATGGCACGATATGATATGAGGATTATGGAAGAGACAAAGGATTGTGGTGTCAGTCTTATTGCCTGGGAGAGGGTCCTGTGTTGGGTGGGTGAAGGACGTGCACTCTGCTGTGTGTGTGTGCGCCTGTGTGTGCATTGTTTGTGTGTGTGCGCGTGCCTGTGTGTGCATTGTTTGTGTGTGTGTGCGTGTGTGCGCGCCTGTGTGTATGTGTGTGTGCGTGTGAGCTCGTGTGTGTGCGTACTTGTGTGAGCACGCGCGTGTGTGTGTGCGTGCGTGCATGGTGTGTGTGTGTCTGTGTGTGTGTGTTCTGTCAGTGTGTTCATACAGCGGTTAGCTCAGTGCTGTCTGTCTGTCTGTCTTTGTGCAGGTCTTGCCCAGACAGACGTGTGGACTCTTCACTCACACCATCTTCTATAAGGAGTACCCCGGAGGCCCGAAGGAGCTGGACAAACTAATAAACGGAGGAGAACTCTTCCTCACGGTCCTCCTAAACCCTGTAAGTCTCCCTCTCTCTCTCTTCCTCCCTCCCTCTGTCCCTCCCTCTCTCTCTCTTCCTTCCTTCCTCCCTCCCTCTCACTCTCTCGATCTGTCACACTCTCACACTCGCAAGCAGACACACGCATACACACACACATGGACACACAGACACACACACACAAGAAAACAGCACACACCCACAGTAATGCCTTACCCACCTGGGTGCTTTCACCCTCTGCCATCACAATGGAGATCTCCATTACTTCAGCCTGCAGTCCACCTGCTACACACGTCTTCATTGTGCCCTGCGACTAAAGGCGGCCATGTTTGCACTGCAAATCTGCGTATTCGCACAAATCCCCCCCCCCCCCCCCCCCCCCGTCTCCCCACCCCCCCTCGCTTTGTCTCCAAGCCAGGCCTCGTCTCTTGCCGTTCTGGTTCTCATTCTTTTGTCCTCCGCGCCCCCTCCCCCCCCCCCCCCCAGATCAGCGTGTTCATGACGCACCTGTCCAACTACGGGAACGACCGGCTGGGCCTGCTCACCTTCCGCAACCTGGTGCGCTTCCTGCAGTCCTGGACCAACCTGAGGCTGCAGACCCTCCCCCCGGCTCAGCTGGCCCAGCGCTACTTCCAGATCTTTCCGGAGGAGAGAGACCCGCTCTGGCAGGTGAGGTTTCCGTTCCACTTCCTGCTCTCCGCGCTCTCTAAGGGGACAGGAAGTGAGCCGGCGGCGGCGGCGGCGTGGTCTCGGGCAGACCGCGACAGAGAGAGCGCGCGTATCCACGGAAGGGAGTGACCCCACCTTGGCTCTCGAGGGGTACTGCGGTTGAACCCTGGAGTGTAAACTCTGGAGGAGGGGAACTGGCCGAATTTCTAATGGGTGTTTCAGAGCTCTGACAGAAATGCACTCAGAAGAAGGTAACGGTCTGGATCATTTGGGCCTTGCAATACGGGAAGGGGAAACGGACGGACCCTTGAAATGCGGAACCAGTCGCTGTGATGTAGAGGCTGTCCGTATTTCTCGTCTTTATTTGAGTCTCAAATCTCAGCCGTTCACATCGAGAGGGACCACCTTATGACCCCCTGTGTTCCTGATTCTGGGACAGGCGGAGGGATGATGTGGTAGATGAGGGGAGGGAGGGAGGGATGGGAGGAAGGAGAGAGCTCTGGGGGGCACAGTTGATGCAGTCGCTCTTTTAAATGGCAGTGCGTGGTGTGGAACGCAGGTTATGGTGAGGTAATGATTTTCTGCTTCGGCTGAAAGGGTTTCTGGTTTTCTGAGTCTTTTTTTGTTTTGCTTGTTTTGTTGTTTGTGTCCTTTGATATTTTGTTAAGAGGGTTTTAGAAAAACCACAGAGACCTGATTAGTGTCGCACCTGTGAGCACGTTCCGCAAAGCGCTGCTCCTGTTCTTCCTCATCCACCTGTGGGGACTGCGCTGTGTGTGTGTGTGTGTGTGTGTACGTGTGTGTGTGTGTGAGTGTGTGTGTGTGTGTGTGTGTGTGTGTGTGTGTGTGTGTGTGTGTGTGTGCGGTGTGAGTTGTGAGTGTGGAGCTCGTGCATGTGTGTGTGTGTGTGTGTGTGAGACTGTGTCTGTGTGTGTGTGAGTATGTGTGTGTGTATGTGTGAGCACGTGCATGTGTGTGTGAGTGACTGGGTGTGTGCGTGTGCGAGTGTGTGTGTGTGCGAGTGTGATGTGTGTGTGTGCAGTGTGTGATATTTTGTGTGCGGTGGTGTGTGCGTGTGTGTGCGTGTGTGTGTGTGTGTGTGAGACAGAGTCACGTGCACACGCGCGTCTCCTGGGAACAGAGCGGCTCTCCTCTCTCCTCCTCGTTATGACACAAGCGCTCCTTTGTGTGAGTGACCTTCCCCAGTGTGCCCCGCCGCCCGCTCTCTCTCTCTCTCTCTCTCTCTCTCTCTCTCTCCCTCCTCTCTCCGCTCTCTCTCTCTCTCTCCTCTCTCTCTCCTCTCTCTCTCTCTCTCTCTCTCTCTCTCTCTCTCTCTCTCCTCCGCCCGCTCTCTCGCTCTCTCCCTCTCTCTCCTCCGCCCGCTCTCTCTCTCGCCCTCTCTCTCTCTCCGCCGTGTGCCAGTCATTACCTGACGAGGGCGGCCGCTGTCTCTCTCCTCTCAGAGAGAGAGCAGAGACTGGCTGCCACTTCCTGTAAAACCTTCCTCTGCCGTCTGAAGAGCTGGACTGCTCAGACCTTTCATTGAAATTGACGTGTTTTGTTTTTTTTGTTTTTTTTTTTAATGTCTGCAAGAGTTGCTGGGGGAAAAAACAAAAAAAACAAACGTTTGATCTGTTCATTGTGATGGATATCGGCCACGCGCCAGGAGTGCTGCATTCTGGGACTGAGGGAGCAAGAATAACTGTGGTGTGATTAATTGGGTTGCGTAAGAAGTGGGTCTGATCCCCCCCCCCACCGTACCTTAAAGCCAGAAGCAGATGGTCAGTTTCGGTCTTGGGGGGGGGGGGGGGGGGGGGCGGTTGTGGGGGTGGTTCGGACGCCGCCAGAATCTCGGTGTGCTGCGGACGGATCTCTCCGCGTTTCTCTGAAACGGACGGCGGAGGGGTCGCTCGGAGCTGAGCTACGCACGGTCATCTCCCTGGGCCCTACGGAGCTAGCGTACGCTAGCGCGTTTGTCTCCCTGGGCCCTGCGGAGCTAGCGTACGCTAGCGCGTTTGTCTCCCTGGGCCCTGCGGAGCTAGCGTACGCTAGCACGTTTGTCTCCCTGGGCCCTGCGGAGCTAGCGTACGCTAGCGCGTTTGTCTCCCTGGGCCCTACGGAGCTAGCGTACGCTAGCGCGTTTGTCTCCCTGGGCCCTCGGAGCTAGCGTACGCTAGCCGTTTGTCTCCTGGGCCGTACGAGCTTGCTAACGTCTATGCGCGTTTGCTCCCTGGGCCGCTTGGGCTGAAGCGTCGCTAAGCGTTGTCTCCCTGGGCCCTACGGAGCTAGCGTACGCTAGCGCGTTTGTCTCCCTGGGCCCTACGGAGCTAGCGTACGCTAGCGCGTTTGCGTAACGAGAGCGGCCGTTTATCAGAGCCTCCTTCCTAACGTTTATCTGCGGCGTTACACCCCTGCTCACTTACTGTGCGTCGCTTCGGGTGAAAGCGTCTGCCAAATAAACGTGATGCAGTGCTCACGGGTGTGGTGGTACATTCCACGTCCCCACGTCATTGTTCCGGAAACGTTTGCTTGGGCTGCCTAAACCCAGTGTTTCCCAACCCCCCGGTCCTGGGGATGGGGGGGATGGGGGGGATCCACTGTATGCTGGTTATTGTCCCAGCCATAGTAACAAGCGCTGTGTTGTAATTAGCTGCTAATTGATCTTAATTAGACTTTTTATGGCCATTGAAGGACGATTTACCCTCTTCGAGTCACATTATTGCCAGAAATAACCGTCTATGTCCCATAAAATAAATGCCCCATATTCACATCGCAGGAATTTCAATCGGTCAGACCGACTTATGCTTTCATTTACTGTCCTGCACGCACGATATGACACACAATTCTGATTGATTCAGTTTCAGACTGACAGGTGAAATCAGCCGGCTCCCATTGGCTGAGAGTGTGGGGAACGTGAAACCATCTGTATGAAATGAATGGAGTTTACTGACCGCAAATGGCAAGGAGCCAAACTTGCAGTGTTAAAATACGTTTAACCACGTAATTCTGGCCAAACTAAAACACATTTTCCACGGTCTTAATCGATCGAGTGATTGGCTTTGGGTAAAACCAGCTTACACAGTGGGCTCCCTGGACCGGGGTTGAGAATCACTGACCAAATCGGCCCCTTTAGTCTGCCCGCAAAAATCCCATGCATTCCCTGCCCCACTTTGACTGGCCCAGGTAGCCACTGCAAGAGGCGAATGGAGCACTTACTGTAGGCGATCTGCCCGGTTAAATATGCGGTCAATGCGCGGTTTTGCTAACCGGTCCTGTCTGGTCTTTGTTTCGCGAGTCTTAATGTGTCAGACAGGTGAAGCGGTGGTGGCTTTTGTAACTGCACCAGCGCGTGTTTGTGTTTTTATACCGACTGAAACGCCGATCCTCCCCCGCCCCCCCCCGCCCCCGGCCTCCCGTCCCGCCTTGGCTGAAGCTTAGTTTTAAATATCCCCCTGGAGGGGCGTTATTCAGCTGGCTTACAATTGCAAGTGAGTGTTTATTCAGCTTTCAAACTGGCTTTTTTTACAGGTTTTATTTTTCTCTAGTCTGATCCAGGCCATGCCTGATCTCCAGGCTGCCTTGGTGGTCAGACGGTGCACGTTCTGAGAACAGCACTTATGATGTAAGAGCAGGATTAGGCTGGTGGAAATATAAGTATGTGTTCAGTGTATGCTGAATATTTTTGTTTAGTGATGTCATCGTAAAAAAAATAAATAGGCCTACTATAAATTATTGTATCAGTTCTTTTTTTCCATTTGATGTTGGACTTGATATAATTTTATGAACTTTTACTATATGCTTTTATTATATATATATATAAACTTCATTAGTGGGTAAAGAACTGGTCTTTTATCCTAAAGGTTCCAGGTTTAATTCCAAAGTAGGACACAGCCATTAAGTGCCTTGAGTAAGGTACTTAACCTGCATTGCTTCCGTGTATATCCAGCTGTATGAATGGAAAATGCAAACATTGTGCAAGTCAATCTGGATTTTAAAAAAACATCTCCTGTCTGCCAGTAATGTAATAATGCCCTTTGTGCTTATCCACTTGGCTGCTGCCAACCTGTTGAGAGAAGAATGAACCTAGTCTCCATGGCTACCGTGACCTCTGACCTCTCTGTCCTACAGGACCCCTGCGAGGACAAAAGGCACAAGGACATCTGGTCAAAGGAGAAAACGTGCGACCGGTTCCCCAAGCTCCTCATCATCGGACCTCAGAAGACAGGTGAGCGACAGACAGACAGGTGTAGGTGTAGGTGTGGCTCCCCCTGCTGGCCGTGATAAGAACTGCGCTGACGGTCCTCGGCAGTGACCACCGGTCGCGTGGTTCACTTTGTTTGTCACAGCGGGAGGACTTGGGAACAGAAGGCCGCTGTTTTCTCGTCTTCTCGACCTCACCACGACCGCGGGACGCGTAGGACGGTGAGAATCGCGCGTGTTTATTTGCGGGGGATAATTAGGCTCTTAAACAGGTCGTCTTAAGGGAGCCATTCCCCCCCCCCTTTCCTGCAAGGTGCCTGAATGGCACTGTTAATCGTTTCAATAAAAACTGGATTAAGGGGGTTGGACGTGTAACTTCCTTTATTTCTCGCGGTGTAATTACCCCTGGGCTGGTGCTACAGTGTAGCGGGTCTAACTCTCGGGTATGCCTGTCCTGAGCCCCTCCCCCAAACAGCGATGTTCTCTCTCTCTCTCTCACTCCCTCTCTCCATCCCTCCGTTTTTAATGGGCTCTTGCTCGGTATCTCTGCGCTGACGCGTGGTGCCCGAATGCGGCTCCATCCTGGCACGCGCCAGCCTTTTCCCTGGCATCCGGTGGCGCGGTGTAATTAAAAACAGAAGGGTACATCAGGACGAGAGCCCGCGCGCCAGCCCAGCCAGGCTCGCCGTTAATCATCGTCCCCGTTGGTTGGCTGCGCGTACGCACGCGCGTGACCTCTGATTGGTCGAGCCTCGGGGGGCCCCAGCGCGCTGGACGGCGCTCGCCTGGGTCAGAAGCGTGAGCGTGTAGAACGTTTAGCTTTATTTGGTCTCGCGGTGGAAAAGCGCAAACATGACACAACCTCCCTGGGACTGAACAGCCACCACTGCCGTGACGGTGTACGGCAAGGGGAGCCATCTTGGCTCAATCGAGTCCGGGTATCTTGAAGCGGCTTCATAGCAGCAGGTGGCCCCACCGAGAAGGTCATTGTTGGCAAGAATTACCCAGAATGATGCTCGCAGGCAGGGCCCCGCAAGGGATTTTGGGCCCCCTGAGAAGATCTCACATTGGGCCCCAACCACCCCACGCGATTCCCATCTCTGTACAATTGGAGCACTTTGCTTTTTTTTTTTTTTTTGAGAGCTCCTGTCAGTCAGGGTTCTTGGAATCATCCCACCCCCAACCATCCCCCAACAAAATATGGCTGTCCTCTTCACATGGGTATCTGTATGGATTGGTCATTTATTTGTTTTTTGTTTTTTTTTCCTCTCTTTCTCTGCCTTTCTCTTTCTCCAGGTACCACAGCCCTCTACCTCTTTTTGGGGATGCACCCAGACCTGACCAGTAACTACCCGAGCAAAGAGACCTTCGAGGAGATCCAGTTCTTTAACGGCCACAACTACCACAAGGGCATCGACTGGTGCGTGCCCCCCCACCCCCCCCACACACACACACACACCTTTCACAAACAGTCTACACCGGGGGTCCTGGAGGGCTGCAGTGTCTGCGGGTTTTTTGTTTTCTTTTAATCAGCAGTCAGTTAATGCCTTGGAAACAAGGTGAGAAACAAAGACTTAAAGGAATCCCTGGTGCTGAAACGCACGGAAAACCAGCAGACCCTGCGGCCCCCCAGGACTGGAGTTAAACCAACAGACCCTGTGGCCCCCCAGGACTGGAGTTAAACCAGCAGACCGTGCGGCCCCCCAGGACCGGATTCTGACACTCATGGGCTATGCCAGACGCTTCACTGATCGCTCTCTCTCTCTTTCTGTCTCTTGCTCTCGCTCTTTCTCTCTCTTTCTCCCTCTCCCTCTCCCTCTCTGTCTCTCCTGGTCTCTCCCGCTCCCTCTCTCTTTTTCTCTCTCTCTCTGTGATTGCACCCCCCCTTCACTTCAGTATAATTGGGGGATACGAGTGAGGCAGGAATGCAAGTTTTGGGTCCTCGCACACATTAACACACATACATGACCTGTAAATAAAGTATATATACATACACGCACACGTATGTGTGTGTGTGCACGTGTTATATGTCTACACATTAGTTGTATGTGTGTATGTGCTTGTGTGTGTGGGATTGTGTGCATGTGCGTGCTGTCTGTGTATAGTGGTGCATAAAGCACAGCGGTGTCTCCTCCGCTCAGCCAGAATGCTCATAAACTAAATGTTTCTCCCCAGCCGACAGCTCGCTCCCAGCCCGGGATGCGAAAGCGCCCGCGAAGCTATTTAAAATAAATAGGAGCCATGTCACCGAGCCGGCGGCTCGGACTTAATGCGTGTCAGTGTGCATTAGCCGGCTAGGGCATCCTGCGAGCGCCGTTCTAACGTACCGGCGCTGGAGCGGGATCAGTTCGCCTGGGTTAAGATGCAGGGATGCGAGTGGACGGGAGGGCGCTTCTGCCTGAATTTCGTTTATCTTTAGCCTCTCACTCCAGCCCTGTGTGGCGACATCGCTTGTGCACCATCTGCTGTAGGCGTATGTGATCAAATTCTAAAAAAAAGGCAAGACCGTTCTTTTCTCCAGCTCTGAGATTTTAGCCAATTCGCAGACGTAAACAAAATGGACATTTAAGAGGCAAATACCCGAATTGGTTTTTCGTTGGAAAAAAAAAAGAAAATCGCCTCATTCTCAAGTTAACTTTGTCCTGCACAGTGTTTTTTAAAACACTACAGCTGAAAATGAATAATTCAGAGTGCATTAAAAGTCCTGATTTGAATTTAAATGGTGGTCGTCTTATTTTAATAACGGCTTTGTTTCACAGCGGGGGAACCTGGCATTTCGTTGCCACAGTTGTGCCGCACCTTGATTGTAATTATCTTAATGGTTTGCGGTGCTATGGCCCCCGAAAATGAAACTGGCTGACGGTTTGATATTTTGAAACACGGAGAAGTTTTTTTTTTTTTTTTTTTTAATCCCTCAACCGTGTTTTTGATGAGCGGCTGGCAACATGAAAGCGAAGCGGTTTTCTTTTTTTTAAACCGCGAGAGAAGCTCGATCCGTCTGCTTTGTCGCGTTCTCTTGTTCGGCGGAGCCGGAGTTCCAGACGTGATTACGTTTTGTGTCTCGACAAGCAGCTCCCTTTTATTATAAGTCTTACCTGTTTCTGCCTCATCGCCAGCGCTTTATCCTCCTCGGAGCGGAGACTGTGGCCAATTGGGCTTGCGGTTTCCCTTTCTTCTCTTGACGTTCGGTTTGACCATCAACCGTAATTGGACATAAAATTACATTGCGACGATGAGATTTCCGGCCAATGGCGCTTATTAAAACTAAAGCAAGGGAAGCTCGTGATGCGTGTTAATGGGAATGGTAATCTTTTGTGGAAAAACGTTTTCGGCTCTGCAACTTTAATCTCGTGACGTCCTGTCCGTTTTTTTGGCGCAGGTACATGGAGTACTTCCCTCTACCCTCCAACACTAGCTCGGACTTCTACTTCGAGAAAAGCGCCAACTACTTTGACTCGGAGGTGGCGGCGCGACGGGCCGCGGCACTTCTGCCCAAAGCCAAAATCATCACCATCCTGATCAATCCCGCCGACCGGGCTTACTCCTGGTACCAGGTGAGTCTCGGACTCAACCATGGCCGCTCTGGGGGAGGGGCTGCGGACAAATTCAGCGTCCCCACGCCGGGCTGGAAGCCCCAGTCAGCGTCGATACATCCGTGGGTTCCACACCAGACCGCGAATCATTTTGCGCATAGAAACGGCGCTTTAACGGGATGAGTTATATCTTTGTTATACATATAAACCAGTGCCAATTATAGGTACCTGTCTGAAAATATACACTCAGTTTACAGTGTGTGAGATATCTGCATTATAAAACCGTGTTTATGTGAAGTTTTATATGTGGTCGTTTGATGGTGATGATTTAAACATTACAGATAATGTGCCAAAATATTTGTGTCTCTATGAAACAATAAAAGGTAATTAGAGATGTTGGTGTTGGTGGTTAATTCCACCATTGCAGAAAATTACACTTCTGAGGGCCTTATATGTTGGCTTTAACTGTAGATGGGAATTGTATCTTGTTCCAAAAGCCAGTAACTCTTTCCTGCTAACTTGTACGTTTAGGCATTTATTGGACACTCTTATACCCACAGTTGCACAGTTCACATGCTTGCTCGCTTTTTGGGAGGTTCAGGTCTAGTTTTTGCCCAATTTTCTTTTCCCCTCCATTTCCTCTGTAAAGTGTCTTTGTGACAGCACCTCTCTTAAATAAAAAAATTAAAAAGGGTTGCACAAATAACGTTTAAATAATTTGAATCGAACATAGCATACAGCACCTGGGAATCAAACCCGCAACCTCTGCTTTAAGGCCCTGTTTCCTTGACCCCCTCCCCGCCCCCTCTCCAGCACCAGCGTGCCCATGACGACCCCGTGGCGCTGAAGTACACCTTCCACGAGGTGATCACCGCCGCCCACGACGCCCCCGTCAAGCTGCGGGTCCTGCAGAACCGCTGCCTCGTCCCGGGCTGGTACGCCACGCACCTGGAGCACTGGCTCAGCCACTACCTCCCCAGTCAGGTGGGAGCCCCGGGGGGGGCGGGGCTATGGGGGGTGGGTGGGTGTGGCCACGGGGGTCAGAGTCATGGTGGGGGGGTGGGGTGTGGCCACAGAGGTGTGGAGCTGTGGGGGGTGTGGCCACGGGGGTTGGAGTCATGGAGGGTGCCCACAGGGGGTGGGGTCTTGGGCAGGGAGGTGGGGGCGGGGGGGTCTTGGCCACAGTGGATGGTGTGGTGGCCATGGGGGGTGGAGCCATGGGGGTGTGGGTGTGGCTATGGGGGGGTGGAGCCATGGGGGGTGTGGGTGTGGCTATGGGGGTCAGAGGCAAGCGCTCCCGTCATCACAGCCCTGAGCTCAGTGTTTGGGTCAAGGAACCTATAACAGGCCACCTCAGATGAATTAATGAAGCAGATGAAGAATCATGATAACGATTTAAAAAATAATAACAATCAATACGACAGTAAATGTGTGAAACAGCTTGCCAGGTCGTGTGATAGAGGCAGTGACTCTCGGGGTGTTCAGATCCAGGCTCGCTGCAGTGCTGCTTATTGTGTGATTTGTGGGCTAATTTGCGAGTCTAGGTGGCCTGTTCTCATCATTATGTGCGCTCGTGTTCTTGTGTAAGTAGATGTGACAGTTTTACGGTTTCGCGCGGCTCGTCTGCGGTGGTCTTGCTCTTGTGGAAGTCGCTAACACTTCGGGTCGCTAACGGTCCGCCTCCCCGCAGCTTCTCGTTCTGGACGGGCAGATGCTCAGGACCGAACCGGCTGCGGTCATGGACAAGATCCAGAAGTTTCTGGGCCTGGCGAACACCGTGAACTATCACAAGATCTTGGCGTGAGTACATCCGTGTGTGTGTGTGTGTGTGCGCGCGTTGTCCATGTGTGCGTGCAAGCGCACGTGTGTCTGTGTGTGTGCGCGCGCGTTGTCCATGTGTGCGTGCAAGCGCACGTGTGTGTGTGTGTGTGTGTGCGCGCGTGCGTGCGTGCCTGTGCCTGTGTCTGTGTGTGTGTTCCCAGAAGCACTGTTAACACTATAACCCTTGTAGCGTTGGTGAGAAGGCTTTTGTGCGGTCGTAAGTGTGGCATTCGGTCCAGGTCTGTGGCGGCGGGACTGAAGGAGCACGCTGTCTGTGCAGGGCTGGTACGCCTGAGCCTCTGAGCTCTCCGGAGAGCTCCTCTGGGTTTACCGCTGATCCTCTCGCTTTGGGCTGCCTTTCTGCTACCTCTGCGAGAGAATGCAAGGGGCTTGAGGGCTTTTAAAATACCCTACTCTCTCTCTCTCTCTCTCTCTCCCTCTCTGTCTCCTTTTCCTAACCCCCTCCCTCCAAATTCCTCTTTGCCTCCAAATGTTTCCATTTCTTTTTTCATCCTTCCTCCTTTTATCACCCTATTCTCTCTCTCTCTCTCTCTCTCTCTCCGTCTGCCTCCCTACTCCACCTCTGGCATTCCGCAGATTATCTTTCTACCTCATTTCCTCTCTCTCTCTCTCTCTGTCTCTCCTTCGTTCCCAAGTCCTGCTTGTACACACTGTCTCATTCCCCCTCTCTACCGTTTGACCTCCAGGCCCCCCCCCCCCCCCCCTCCCAGCCCCCTCCCTCAGCCCCGTCTGTGTGTAATTGCACCCGCAGACGAGTAAACAGTAACATCTGTGCGCCTCCTTCCCTGGCGAGCGCTGGAGACGTGTCTTTCCCTCTCCGAACGCTTTTCCGTAGCGGAGGAACGGAAGGAAAAGCTGCCGTCTGACGGGGAAATCAGGGCCTAATCCCGACTCTAATTCCCCGCCGTCATCCCTCTGTCCCCGACCGCAGGTTCGATCCCAAGAAAGGCTTCTGGTGCCAGCTTCTGGAAGGTGGGAAAACCAAGTGTCTGGGAAAGAGCAAGGGCAGGAAGTATCCGGAGATGGACTCGGATGTGAGTTCAGACCACCCCCCCCCCCCCCCCCCCTCGGTTTAATATGCATGTCGATTACATCATTTATTGGCTTGGCAGACCCGTGTTTGACACCGTGTGTTCAGAATAAAGAGCTCTCCAGGTTAACATCCTCTCTCATCGGCAGGGAGGCGAACCGTAGCATAATCAATCAATCAATAAATCAAACAATCAATCACTTTTAATGACCACACGACCGAGGTCAGAGGAATTCGCTTTCAGTACAGCATGGTGGGGGAAGCTCAATACGACGGCGTCAGTGACGTCAAACATAGACAGAGTCGGAGAACTGGGAATCGTAACTGAGGTTGCAGGTTTGATTCCCAGGTGGTTGGTGGCACTGCCGCCGTTCACGTTTGCGAGTGCCTTAACCCGAGTCGCGGCAGTGAAAATATCCGGCCGTACAAATGGGTAGGATGTTTAAAATAAGCTGTGGTATGCTGCTTTCGGGCTCAGCTGGTATTTGTGCTGGACCTTAACAGTGCAAACACACAGATAAACACGCTGTAGTATTTACTCTCTCTGCCTGTGAGTTTGCACCTTTCACACTGCGCAGATTAAACACACAATATTTACTCAGTATGTTCCGCTGACTATTATACTGGGTTCTTTGGTCTTTTGTCTAAAACAAAAAACTCTACATATGTACACAGTTCTGTTCTGCATGAAAATGTATTTGTGATTCATGGTAATAATAATTTCTGTAGTCCATTCTGTGGCACGAAAGCAGGATTTGGCGTAGTGCTTTCAGAATTTTAATTTCCGAATGCAAATCGCGCGACTGCGTAAAGTAATTAGTGCCATAAGTCTTTGAATTATTCAAAAAGACGTAATCCAATCTGGATACTTTCCGATGACCTTTGGATTATTCCCATTGCTTTCATCCAGAGATATTTTTTAATGGGCAAATCCTGCCACTTACGTTAAAGAAAAGCACGAAGAAACGATGTCATATTTTTACCCATGCACCGATAATCAATGACTGGGCCCTGGCCTGTCAAATCTGTCACACTCAGCCTAATTTTTATACTTCTTTTCAAAAAATTATTATTATTTTTTTAAGCGATAAAATTGAACAGGAACACAGATGAGAAATCAGTGCTATATCCAACTGTGACAACATCGACATTAAGAATAAGTAGTATGTAGTAATCAGAATAATTAGTACATAATAACAGCTATAAACATAATTGACAAATAATAATGTAAACAATGGTTTATGAGAGAGAAAATAAAATAAGGATAATAATTTTAGTCTATTAACCTCTCCGCCCTCCCGCCCCCCCCACCGCCCCTCCCCTCAGCAGCTGTAAAATGCACAGGAACTGAATCGATGTAGCGGTGTTGGCGATGGAGGGCTGGGGCTTCTCCTTTGAGTCTCCGGCTGAACGGTGTGGTGTGTGTTCTCTTAAAAATGCGCGTGTAACTGCGTGAGTCACGCTGTCTGGGCAGAGCCGTCTGCTGAGCCAGGAAGTGATGTAACAGGTGCTCTGCGTCCATCGTTCAGCTTCCCCCTGTGTTTCTCAGGCCTGTCGTTCCGCGTGGGCTAACGAGGCTGTCTGTGTGTATGTGTGTGTGTGTGTGTGCGCGTGTGTGTGTGTGTGGGGATGCGTGCGTGTGTGTGTGTGTGTGTGTGTGTGTGTGTGTGGGTGTGATGCGTGTGGTTGGTGGGGGTGGTGCGTGCGTGCGTGCGTGGTGTGTGTGTGGATGCGTGCGTGCGTGCGGGGGTGTGTGTGTGTGTGTGTGTGTGTGCATGCGGTGTGGCGTGTGCGTGTGCGTGTGTGGTGTGTGTGTGTGTGGATGCGTGCGTGCCTGCGTGTGTGTGTGTGTGCCTGTGTGTGTGTGTGTGTGTGGTGGTGATGCGTGCGTGCGTGCGTGCGTGTGCGTGTGCGTGTGCGTGTGTGTGTGTGTGTGTGCGTGCGTGCGTGCGTGTATGTGTGTGTGTGTGCGTGTGCGTGTGTGTGTGTGTGTGTGTGTGTGTGTGTGTGTGTGTGTGTGTTCTCTCCCCAGTCGCGCGCGTTCCTGAGGGAGCACTACGGGGATCATAACGTGGAGCTCTCCAAGCTGCTGTACCGAATGAGCCAGCCGCTGCCCGGCTGGCTGAGAGAAGAGCTGGTCAACTCCAGGTAGCAGGACCCCCCCAGGGGGGGAGAGGCGAATTCAGCCCCCCGTCACCCCCCATCCGGGGTGGGACACTCCCCTCTGCCAGCCGCTGCCGCTGCTGCGTCCAACCAGGACCGGAGAGAGAGGGGCGGGGGGGCAGAGTGGGCGGGGCCTGTGCCAATATAGACCTCAGTATTGGACCTCACCAGGACCTCTGGCTGGGCTTGGTTTCCAGGACAACCATACAGGGAAGAGGAGAAGAGATGGGGCTGGGGGCACCACGTACCCCACCCCGACAGCCCCCCATGGGGTGGGGCTGGGGGCACCACATACCCCACCCCGACAGCCCCCCATGGGGCGTAACTGGGCCCAGTTTGACTGGGGTACAGACAGTGCACAAGAGGGCAAAATACCCATAATGCCCCTCCGTGCACATGATCGTGCACACACTTACACATACACACACACACACAAACACACACTGACTCACGTACACTCACACACACACTGACTCACGTACACTCACACTGACACACACACACTCACACACACACTCACTCACGTACCTACACACACACACACACTCACACACTCATGTACACACTCAGTCACACAAACCCACACTACGTTGCTTTTGGGAGCACAGTGGACAGGGACGATGTTGTCTGCTCGGTGCCAGTTGTTAAGCACTCAAACACTCAGCGTTAATGGACGTTCAGGTGCCACAGAGGAGTCATTCCCCATTAACATGGACTATTAAGCAGTTCTTTTTTCCCCACTTTTATTTTTATTTTTTGTTTTGGGGGTGTTTTCTTTTTTCCATTTTTGTTCCTGTTTTTTGTGGCTGTGACCATTTCACGGTTGCAGGTTGTCGTACCTCTGAGTATTGCGTTGCCAACTGAGTTGGGTAGCTCTGCTTAAAAATCCGTTTGAAAAGGTGTGAAACATTTGATGTTTTGTTATTTTTTTAATTTGGAGGAAACGGTAAAGTTTTTTGCAACGTCAGCACACAAGGAAGTGCGATGCAGTATGCAGAAGTGGGCCTTAGGTGGGGGGGGGGGGGAAATAATATTTTTTTCGGTTAACCATCGAATGCAAGAGAGAAATGAATTGTAGGCTAATGCAGCAAAGAGAGATTGTGCAACCTCCGCCCCGACAGCCTAATCCTGCGGCCCCTCGCTGCTCCCCGGACGTCTCCTCGTGGTGTTCCGATGCCGTCGTGCGGAGGCGTTCGGATTTCCGTTCGCCCTTCACCTGCTTTGTTACCCGGGAATGCTGTACGCGCGCGGGCGGCGTCTGACATCCTGCGTCGCTTTTGAATGAACGCACACGCCCTCTGCCTCTCGGGTCTCCTGTATAAAACTAGCATTTGAATGACAGACAGACGGACAGATGGACACAGGCAGGCAGCCAGACAGACAGCACGTGAGCACGTCTGTATGCTGATTGGTCAGGAGTGTCAGCTGCTGCGTTCTATGCTTAGGCGAAGGGAGTTGAGTAGATTTGGGAGAGAGGGTAGGGGGTCCTGGACAGGGGAACCATCCTGGGCCAAAATAAACGCTTAAACCCTTTCCTGTTAAATCAAGAATACGCATTTATTTTATTTACATTTTTAAATAAAGGTTCAGCTAAGCTGGTCACTCTCCTGCAGTCTGGAGTGAATGGCTGCTGTTGTGCTTTTGGGCTAAATCCTGCCTTGTGACTTGTCTCTTGGTGTTCATGATGTCATTTCCCATTTTAGGACAAAAACAGCTGCTGCAATCTGAAAGCAGCCGTTTTCTCTTGTTGAAAGTGTGTGTCTCTGTAGGTCCCAGTGCGTCATTGAATGTGTTGTCAAAGTGTCTGACATTCTGATGTTAAGTACTGCTGTCACTGATGGCTGTGAGCTAGGCTTCTTGATTTTTCACTGGTTCTGTAAACCAGACCTGGCGAAGAATTAAATTAACTGTAAACGTGCCGGTTTCTCACAATCCCTGGATTTTTAATGATTCATAATGGGAAACCAAAGCAACTCATAACATGCTTTTTTAAAACTACCAGATTGTAACTTCGCATGATATTTGTCTAAAGTGGCAACACTGAAGAAGAAAAACCGTACAAACCCTGGGCTGTTTGCTATGATTAATGCATTTCCTGGTAATTCATTTTATAAGCTGCCGAGCCAAAAACACAAACTCGCGGGACCGTAATGAGGTACTGTTTCCATAAAGATATCAGCAGGATTTTGCGCAGCTTTGGGAGTTGCTATTAAATTCAGGTAATGGTTCCAAATTGCCATCCAAATTTGTTTGCGGGTGCGTGCGTGCGCTGGTCCGTGAAAGAGGCAGCTCGAACCGGAGCGCTCCTGTCTGACGAGGTTACCGTTGACTGAGCACAGATGTTTCCCAGCATGCTCTCTGTCTAGCGGCCTCTTGTCGCGTTTATCACACCCTCTGAGGACGTAGCCTCGTAGCTCCAGTGCGGGTGATTGCCACAAGCCTTCTCCTGGCGTTGGTTTTTCTCACGGTGACGAACTCAACAAGCCTTCCTGTGACATCCTGTTTCATCCCTTCCCTCCAGTGCTCGAGCTGCGCTGGTAATAGAGTGCATTTAAGATGCTCTTTAAAAAGGAGACCAACTGGATCTATCTCTTTTTCTCACTCTCTCTCATGCTCTCTCTCTCTCTTTAAAAGACTTCTTTGGAGAAAATTGTTTTTCAATAGAAGGTGGCTTCGCTCTTCGGTCTGTCACCGTCTCTATGAATTATTCATCGTCGCTCCTTGCGGTTCAACCTCGTTGAAAGGGCTCAATTAAGAAAGAGCTACACTTGTTCTACAAAGATGTAGGCGAAATGAAAAGAGGTTTTAATTGGATTTCTAGCTGTGAGAAGTTTGCGAGAGGTAACGCTCTAACAGAAAACTCTGCGAGAGTTAGATCTTTTTTGAACCACTTAGTCCTGAGAATGAAGCATCCTGATCTTTTTTTTCTCCATCCTCCCCCCACCCCCCACTGTTTGCCCAGGAGGCACAAAATCACATTATTTACGCCAAGATAAGACTGCACATTGTGTCCTAAAACATCTGGAAGCAAAACCTCTCTTTGCTGCATTAGTGAACTGATATGTTCCTGCATTCTTATCCCATTTGGATTATGATCTCGTTTGTCCTAACAGTCGGTCGGTGGTTTGAAAAGCACATGCGTTTAAAGGGGTAATTCAGTTTCTGAGGTTATTTGATATTATTTCAGTTTTTTTAGTGCGTGTTTCCTTGGGGGCACAGACAGTTTCTGTGCACAGTGAAGAATTTTTGAACGGTATACACGGACGTTTCTGACTGCTCTACATTTCCAGTTATCAGGGAATTTAATGTGGTTTGTGGTCTAAAGCAAGAAAATACACTTCCAAGTAACTAAAATGTTTAACACAATTTTATTATGTTATATTCAAAGTCATGAACATAAGTATCAGTTTTTGTATTGTGCTGGTGCTTCTATATTTGACTGCAGCAGTTGGGTTGGATTGTGTCGTAAGAAATGAGCTTAGCGATCTTTTGGAAGAATAATTGGGTAAAAACAGACGTACTACAACCTCTGGAGGCATAATGTGGCTGTGCATGCTGCTTTTTAGTTGTATTTTCCTGCTTTAGACTATGAACACCAAACGTCCCTATACCTTCACTGTAAGGCCGACAGGTTGGGGGATGTATTGTATCTAAAATGTCCTTAACTCAACACAAAAGCCGTTGGTGGGCCTAGCAAAAAAAAAAAAAAAAAAACGCGCACTAAAACTAAAGTAATTTTGACAAACAGAACCACAGAAAATGAACTTTCAATTTAGTATTTGTGTTACTTGACACAAGAAAAGTCAGGGTAAACTTTCTTTGCGACTGCTCCAGGAAAGGTTTCAAACTTCAGCCCTCCTGGGTCAGGGAGAGGTTTGGCAGCGGGATTTTTAAAAAGCAGCAAATGGATTTCTGAGTTTGCTTTTATTCTTATTTTTTTAAAGGTTCCTCGGGAGGTGATGGAAAGCCTCTCTCTTTGTAAAAGGTACGGATTTCAACTGTGACGCAACTGTGACCTGTATTCCAATTTTTAGTAGGCGACGACTCAGTTTAGCGACGGGGTGTATCGGAACAAACAAAAAACGCTGCTCTCGTTTCAGTAGGAATTTTGAAAGTGTGATCGTCCACATTTTTTTAAAACTGTCCCGTCTCTTACGTATCCTTTCTAACTTATTGATTGTCACTGTTGAGGGTGCCGTTCATAGACATACATGCAGAATGTACACGTGACGCCCGAGACGCGTTTCTGCCCTGTTCGCAATGCAATATAAAGATTTCTTACGGACTGAAAATAAGCTATCTGTGATGCTCTGACCTGCACTCAGTGAGTTTGAGTAGAGCAGCGTTGTGCGTTAAGGGTAAACATGTTTTGATTCCCTTTGTAAAGTGCTTGAATGAACATTTAATTTTGAGGCTGCGCATTCGGGCGGCTGCCGCAAGATGTGGACGGTGCGGAATTCCGCCACTGTCCGCCTATAGACATGCAACTCGGAGTGTGAAATTATTTCTTAAACCAGTAGGTACTGCAGTCCCAGGATTACTGAGAAATTACATCACACAGCAGGGGGCCGGAATTGCCCCTTCCAATTTCTTCTTGCAGCTTTTCCAGAACAGATTCTCTCGTTTATGCGCATCTAAATTCTTTCTTCTCTTATTTTGAGACACATGGGGCTGCTTTAAGACAGTCCAGATCAAGGGTTTTTTTAAATAAGAAAATGAAATCTTTTATTACTGCAGACATCTACTGCAAAAAAAAAAAAAAAAAACCTCACTGTAGAGTGCTTTCATCCTGCTACTTAGGACTAGGAATTGGGGGTGGGGTTTGGGTTTTTTTGCATGGTGAGGCTGTGTGTTTTAAAATACTGGGAATAGGTAAGGGAGTGGTACGGGAGTGTTTTTCCAAATTCGCATTTTTTTTGGCCTATTGAAATTGCAGTTCTAAAAACAGGAGGGTCCAATAGAGGAGAGCTTCGCCTGTGTCCACAGCGTCACCCTGCAACTCTTTCTGCTCCCGGGATAACCGCCCCCGCCCGCACCCCCACCTCCAGAACTCAAAGTCCTGGTGATGTTGACACTGCCAGCTTTTCTGTTCTCTGAGGTCCTGTATTTTAATGTTGAGTATTAATAATAAAGAATGAGAATTATTAATAACCGTAACGATGGTAGTAATCACCTGGACTGTACAATCAAAGACTGTAATTGTTAATAATTTTTATTGTGTAACTAATATTTTTGTGATTTTAATTTACAAATAAAAATACCACTGTCTTTTTATTTTTCTTCACTCTTCTGTTTTTCCTCCCACGTTTCTGATAAATATATTGAACAGGTAATGAACCATAATTAGTTTATTTTTTTAAATGGCTAATTCACTTTTACAGTTCGAAAATTGCACTTTATAACAGATGACATGAATGAAAAGGTACATTTTTACTTGGTGACAAATGAACCTGTTTCAATTGTAATTTCTCATTGTGAAGCATTACCTGGAATACCAGCGTTTTTATAGCGTATGTTGGAATTGCATTATGAATTCACGTTTCAGATGTTGGTTTTCAGTAACCATTTACCCTCGGTATCATCATCAAACTCAAAATTGACTCATTTTCCATTTGCGAAAATGCTTATTTTCACAAATGGAAAATGAAATTGTTTAAATATTAAATTATTTAATTTGTATGTGTTATATGGAAAAGCAACAATATTTAGCTGTGGTCTTTTTCCGTCTGGTGAATTTTGCATGGAGAGGTGCATGATAGGATTTTGTATAAATTCATAAAGTGATGCTGTTTTTCCCCACAGCCTGAACCCGAGGGAGCATTACAATGGAACATGATGATGTTTCCCTGCGAAGGAACTGTCTGTACTCCCATAAATGCGAAACGGTTGCAGTTATTAATTTAGACATGACAGGTTTTCGCATGTAATTTGTTCTGAAATTAAAAAAGCGCGGTTCTTGACAGATGTCACCAGATGCAACGGCAGCACGGAGTGAGTCATCTGCTCTTGATTGCCTATGCAAATGTTTATTTTTTATTTTTTTATATTTGTACCCGATAATGCAGCGTGTCGTTCCACATTACCACATGCGCTTGGCCACTTTCACGGTTTAGTGAAGTGACGAGCCGTAAGGACGGCTAGGCGAGTTAATAACGCGCATCGCCGCTCAAGAAACTAGAGTAGAGTGTTGAGTTCGTTCTCCTCTTCCAAATTTTATTCTGCGAGTCACACATTCTGTCACCGAGCGGTAACAGTCGCAAGTATTTTTACGCTGCTAAATGCTGCATTTAACGAATTCACGGGGAAGTCCATGCTGCATTTCTGAGTAGCCTACATTTTATCCCCGCTGGACTCATAAATTCTATTAGTTGGATTAAGTTAAATACGAACAGTTTGCTGAGGCCTATTTGAAGAAGAACCCATGGCCATGCCAGTATCTCGCCTTACTAAACAGAATTTGCTGATGGTCTTAAATCCAGTGGTGTCAAACTCCAGTCCTGGAAGGCCACAGTGTCTATAGAAGGGGTGCACCGCTAGGGGTGATCCGAACTTTTGCTCTTCATGTTTTATCTTGATCTGACATTTGTATAAGCACCAGTTACAGCTGCAAACTGCAAGTTCATCCTTAAGATTTCACTCTGCTCAAGTACAGGAGTGACTCAACGTAGTTAATAGAAATGTCAGAAGACTAAAACTAGGTGATTGGTTGGAATGAATATTGGCAGGAATACACCCTGGACAGTTCGCCAGTCCATCGCAGGGCACACACACACCATTCACTCACGCACTCATACCTATGGGCAATTTAGAGTCTCCTAATTGGCCTGTCTGCATGTCTTTGGACTGTGGGAGGAGAACACACGGGGAGAAAATGCAAACCACACAGAAAAGCCCCGGCCAGGATTTGCACTAAGGACCCTTTGTTGACACCACATAAGTATATAAATATACTTAGCGTTGTGTTGTAACCCAACCATGTTTTATCATGCTGCTGAAAAATAAACAGGCCTATATAATTTAGACTAATGTTACATTTATGAAAAAAATATATAATAAAAAACACCAATAAGGTAGGAAAGCACTAGTTCATACATTATCCATGCAAGGATACACCACAAAAGCTTAAATATTTTTAGAAGCAGCCAAGATTTCATGTTTAATAGTTTTCTATAGGTTTCAACTCCAAACATAAACTAAATGAATGTGTAATAAAATCTATATTTATTTAATAAACCCGATATTATGTAAAGCTATATGCTGTTTAATTGCATTCAGTTTTGTATTGTAAAAGCAATCTTTTGTATTTGTTATTTGGGAGTGGAACAATGGGGAGAATGTGGGGGACTTTTATTCAGTTCCGTGAGTCAGTGTTGACCTCTCAACCCGGTTGTAGTTGTTCCTTCCTTTCCTGTTTCGGCTCCGTAAAGAGAAGTACATAGGTAAGTGATTTCTGAATTTGTATCCAAATTAATCATCCGTTATAGTCCACGAAGCACATTCTTTATGCACACATTTTTGTTGCTCTATTCCAAGTCTTTTAATATTAAACGATATGAGTACAATTCCATCCTTTCAAATGATGAATTTCCGTTTTGGATCAGAGACGGTGAAATTGTTCTACTATGCTGTGCCGTGCTTATTGCACTAAAACATTTCATGTTACCAGTACAAGGCTAACATTAGCTGGCCATATCGCTGTTATTTCCGTTGTAAAAAACTAAACACTTCGTGTCAAGGTGACTTTTAAACACAACTGGTTGCTTGGACTCACTAGCTTACTTGGCTATAACGTCTGGTAGCCCAATCGAACCTTCTGTGGCCATTTAAGCTAACGATGAGTACCCTTGCATGCTAGTTGCTTCTTCCAACTGAGTTAGCTACCACTGTCAAGTTGTGTTTCTCCCTGTGGCAATTCGCTTTTGTGATGAGTTGGAACAATGTAATGGTATAACTTATCGCCAGTCTTACATTTTCGGTTGCAAATGCGGTGGAGATTCTCCCAGCTGGCTAGCTGGATACAGCAGTCTGTTGGTTTGAATCCACTGCGCTTCTAAGCTGTGCTATGAAAACACTGCATTTTTAATTTGTTACATGAGATGATATTGCTGGCTTGACTAGATATGTAGAACGCTTACAAATTGCAAGTGGACGCTTGCAAATTACTACATCTAGCGAGCATGGCAGCTTGCTAATTATTTTCATATCTCAGAGTGCAGATTCATCCATAAACGATAATTGGGCTTGTACCACACAGCTGGTCATGCGGCAATAATGGGTTTGATGCCCGGGCCATGAGAGTCGGCACTTTTCGCACATGAGTACGAGTATGAGCGTCACCGTGGAAACTGCATCTTGTTGTCGTAGTGATGGCACCTCGCAAGGGCAAGGAGAAGAAGGAGGAGCAGGTGATCAGCCTGGGACCCCAGGTGGCCGAGGGCGAGAACGTCTTCGGCGTCTGCCACATCTTCGCCTCCTTCAACGACACCTTCGTCCACGTCACCGACCTCTCCGGCAAGTAAGTGGAGCCTCGTTCTCTGTTCGCGGTCTGCACATGCACACGCACACCCCTCCTCGTCCGTGCCACACACACCCAGAGACCGTAAGTGAAATTAGCAGTGAATTTAGTTTCCGTGCTGCTTCTCTCCTGCCTGATTTATTTTACTCCGTTTGTTTCTGAGGCTTTTCTGTGGCGGAGTTCCACTGGGCTCATTTCTTATCCAGTAAAAACGGCGAGCGAACCGCCCCCTCCAAACTCACCCCCGTCCTCTCTGCCCCCCTCCCCTCCTCCCAGGGAGACGATCTGCCGCGTGACGGGCGGGATGAAGGTGAAGGCCGACAGAGACGAGTCCTCCCCCTACGCGGCCATGTTGGCGGCCCAAGACGTCGCGCAGCGCTGCAAGGAGCTGGGCATCACCGCCCTGCACATCAAACTGAGGGCCACGGGGGGCAACAGGTGAGCTGGCGCACACACGCACACACACACACACACGTGCACATGCACGCATACACACACACACACTTCCCTGCACAGCTGAGGGAGCACGGGGGGGTAACAGGTGAGGTGCATTATGGGATGTGGTGGGTCGGGGGGTTAGCCCCAAAACCGGCCAATGCCTGATGTTCATGGTTTAGCATTATTTTCGTTGCATAAATATAAACTCTAGGTGTCTGGGTTCAGTTTGTTCAGCTAAAGCTCATCAAGGCCATTGGCACACAAAGCTCTTGGATTTTCTTTTTTTTAATGTTCGATGTTCTGCCCCCTTCGACGTAACCTACCATATTTTACCCATACCCATATTTTAAAGAGCAGCTCGATCATGAACGAAGCTGGACTAATTAGCGAGCAAAAATGGCACACCATTAGCATGTGGCCTCTTTTATACGACTCTGTGATTGGTGACTTTAAACGGGCGCGTGTCTTTGTCCTGTTCCAGAACCAAGACTCCCGGACCGGGTGCCCAGTCCGCCCTCCGAGCCCTGGCTCGCTCCGGCATGAAGATCGGCCGAATTGGTAAGAAGGGACCGAACAGCCATTTCGCTGCTGTCTTGTCATTACCCTCCAGCCCAGAAGAGGGCGCCCACATTCTGTGTACATACACAATCACACAACATACACACAGCAGCATTTTAATCAGTATGCATTTGTGCACTTACGCCTTATTTGTACGGCCTGGGTGAACTCGTTTTCACTTCAGTCCATTTGTTTCCCGAATTGCGGGTGAATTCGCGCTTGGAGTTGAGGCCTTGTCGTTTAGATTGCCTCGAACCATTAGCAGTGCATTACATTAATGCAGCGGATGCTGTTGTCTGGTGCGATTTACAGCGCGCAGTGCACTTGTAGTTTAAAATTACTTTCGGTTTGTTTTATTGGGTCAATATTGCCCGAGCAAGAGCGCACTTCCTAAATTATTAAAGGGCCTTGTTCCGTTATGAAACCTTCGCTGTGTTACAAACGGATTCTCAGCCTCCTTTAAAACTGTTGTTATCGCCAGAGTTACCGCTTTCAGAAAAATAACAGCAAATTTGTCAGTTCTGCAAAATGGCAAAAACTTCAGTTTGTCTAACGTGCTCTCAGTTTTTTTTGCTGCAAGAGTTTGGAAGGCTTAATGTTGGGGGTTTGGCTGAGGGCTGAGTGCATTTGTCTTTAAGCACGTTGAGGTCTTTATGTTGCTTCACTCTAATGGTCAACATTACTGCTGATAGTGCCTACGGCACAGTTTTTAGGGATGCTTAAACTTGGGCGAATAGGATCTTGAAAGGCCTTGAACACTGCTTTAATTAGGCTACTAGTAGGGTAGGAACAACAACGTGTGTTTCTGCATTAAATAAAAAAGTTAATGCCGTATTGCTTGTGGGATTGTCATGCCAGTGAGCCTGTAGTCTTCCTTAAGTGTGAACATAAAGAACCGTAAAGCAGACCCAGCTCGTGTATTTGTATGTCGATGTCGAGTGTCGATGCTGTGATTGAGTCTGTCGGTTGGAGCAGAGTGCAGAAGTTTTAGGCACATTAGGCAGAAGTTAGTCTTGGCCCTGCACGTGTGGGTGTCGGTTTGTTGGCTGTTGAGGATGCTCAGCTGGTGACGAGCAGGTTGCGGGTTTGATTCCCAGGCTGGGAGCTGCCATTTTGCTGTTATGAAAAGCAGTTTAATGTTAACTGCTTCAGTAAAAGTCCAGCTGTACAAATGTACACGATAAAACGGTAAACGGTTGCTGCAGATAAAAGTCGTCCGCCAAGCGCGTAGCGATTATAATGAAATAAAAATCGCACTCCTGCTGGGAAATGGCGGTCTGCTTGAGTAGCTGTGCCACCCAATAAAGCTTTGGATTTGGTCAGAGGTACTAGAGTATAATGACTAGGGATAAAATTGAGTTCGTTTTTAAAAATATTGTACATAAAACCCCTAAAAGCCGTTTCCATTCTGTTTCTGTAATTCGGTGGAGTCCAAGTGCTTAATGAGGGCATAATTCTAGGCAGGGCTCCACGTTAACATTTGAAAAATTTAGAAGCGCACAAATGCACCCCAATTAGATGATGTGCTCTTAAATTTATTTTATTTTTTTCCAGTGAGCACACGTCAGGTTTCAGCACAAAATGCTCGTAAAATGGGAGCAGTGTAGAGCTCTGCTGGGAGGGACTCGCCTGTCCATATTTTCTTACCAGCTGAAGAAAGCATGTTAGCTTATAGCAAAGCAACCATGTGACACATTTCAGGGGTCGTGTTCGTAATGCGTGTCAGAATAAGAGCGCCGATCTTGGATCAGTTAGGTGTTGTAGCTCATAATGGACAAGGTTAGGGTATGGATGGGGGAGACTGATGCTAGATATGCACTCCTGCTCTGAAAGACTTCATTAGTACGAGCCCTGATCTTTACGCATGCGGTCACATACCCAGCCAACAAAATGTTCAGAATGTCCTCACGACTTCACTGGAATCTTCTGTCAGTGTTGGAACATTGGCGCTACATGGCAGCAACACTGTGAGCACATTTTGTGCTGGCTGGTTATGACCAAGTCCAAGAAAACACCAGTTCTAATAAGATAGGGTGTGTGGCTTAAGAATTAAGGATTCTACATTTGAATGGGAAACTTGCAGTAAAGTAAATACTGATTCACTGCTGCGTGATGTATTTCATCACGTTTGAGCTGAGATTTTTCCGCTTGTGACTGGGTCGTGGTCTTGTTTAGTCTACTCGGCTACTTCTAGACTACTTATGTAATATGTTATGTAATGTTAATAAGGGCTGTGGAATTCTGTGGGTAAAATGTTGGTTTATGTCCCTGATGTTGACTTGGTATGTGGCGTGTATGTGGAACTACATGTATGTGGAAGTCAGCAGTGATTATGTTATTGTGTGGTGCATTCTTGCCGATGTCGCCTGTACTGGCTTTCAGTAATGTCTCTGGCCGTAGTTAACACTTTTATCCTCTATGAACCACTTGGTCCCTCCCTGTCCATTTTCCACTGTGTGAAAGAGAGAGACCAGGTTTAATGTGTGCATTAAAGAACAGACATCGTCAAAGTCTGTTCTTGGTGTATCTGATTTGTGGCGTGGTGAACGTTCATTGACGTAGTGTGTGTGTGTGTCTGTGCGTGCGTGCGTGCGTGCGTGCGTGCGTGTCTCTGTGTGTGTGTGTGTGCGCGTGTGCGTGTGCACGTGTGTGTGTGCGCGCGCGTGTGTGTGTGTGTGCGTGCGTGCGTGTGTGTGTGCGTGTGTGTGTGTGCGCGTGTGCGTGCGTGTGTGCGTGTGCGTGTGCACGTGTGTGTGTGTGTGCGTGCGTGCGTGTGTGCATGCGTGTGTGTCTGTCTGTGTGTGCGCGTGTGTGTGTGCGTGCATGCGTGTGTGCGTGTGTGTGTGTGCGCATGTGTGCGTGCGTGTGTGTGCGCGCGTGTGTGTGTCTTTGCTCTTCTCTTGCAGAGGACGTCACCCCGATTCCCTCGGACAGCACACGCAGGAAGGGCGGTCGTCGTGGGCGACGTCTGTAAAGTGTTTATATTTTTCTGGGTCACTCAATAAAACATTGGTTCCACCACCTCCTCCTCCTCCGCCTCCTTTTTCCTCCTCTTCCTCCTCCTCCTCCTCCGCCTCCGCCTCCAGCACGCTGACGTGGCTCTAAATCCCGGCGGAATTGCGCGGTTAGCCTACAGCGGCGGTCTCGCCCGCGGCAACGGCGTTCGGCAGAATCTCCGCGTGACCTCTCTGTGACCTTCGTTGCGGTGTCTGAGGGTTCAGGTGCACGTGCGGATAGGCGCATCGAGCGGATGAATCGCGAGCGTGCGTGTCCTCTCTGGCCTCGGCCCGCTGTCCAAAAAATGAAGATATCATCAGACAGATCGAAAATGGGGAAAAAAATGAATTTACGCTTGCCTTGCAGTCATGGATGAGATGGAGATGGTGCGTTTGTCTTGAGAGAATCTTTCTGATGTGGATACTGCCACAAGCCAGCCGGGCGGATACAGTGTTCCTAATGCAATTTTAATGAGTGCCTATGTTTACATTCAGACCGCCAAAGGGTATTTTTAGAGATGCATCGCTGTACAGGCCAGATGATGCTGTGTAAATGTAAAGGCGTTTTATGTAAATGCCTGTCCCCCTGTCGTCTAGGCTGCTTCGTAGTTTAATCTGAGGAAACTCAATTTTTTTTGTCAACTCTCTAGGCGAGTAATTATTTTAGTGGCGATGTAAAAATACAGCACCTTCCGGATTTCACAACCCCAAAACTACTGGGTGGACCTGACTTGGGTGGGGTTGGGGTGTGGGGGTCATTGGTCCGTTTTTCTGCCAAATGGATCCTGCTACCATGTGTACAGCCATATAAAAAGGCCTTCACTGGGAAGTTGGGAGTCGTATGCAATGTATGCAAATAGCCATTAGATGGCGCCAAAACGTAGTTATCTGACCATCAACTTCAGTTAGTCCTCCAGGTATCTGGCCTTCGGTAGCACTGCTGGTTTTCATTCCTCCCCTCTAATCGGGGGCTGATTTAAACCTGATGCCCCAGTGGGACTGGGCGTCATCTCCGGCCGATCAGTGACATTGTTGGACTATGGACTGTCAGGCAGAAGGGAGAACCGGCATTACTACTAAAACTTCAGGGCCAGATTTGAGCGTACCCCTTGGAGCAACCTTGAGTTTTGAAATTGCGCTGTCTCCAAAAAAAAAAAAAAAAAGGGGGAAAAAATGCCCATGACCATATTTGAAGTTGACATATTTCCTTTTAGAATGTACTTGTCCCAAAGCTCATGTTACTTCCTCTACCAACTGAAAGAACCCAGTGCATGGGTTTTCGAAAGTATGAAAGGTATTTATGTATGAGTTTGTTTCCTGTAGCTGTGGCACAAGAGTATTGTTGTTTCTTCAAAACAGGAACACCCCTGCCTTCACGCATCGAGGGTAAATATTTCTAGCCAATTAAAAACATGAAGGCGCATTATTTTCCATATGCACCAATAGGCTTGCTGTGTTGTGGATGACGTCACCTGTTGCCGAGTAGGGTGACCCTGGATGAAAGGCTTGGAGTTATATTTTAGCGGATGGAGATGCTGGAAATCAAATGGAAATTTACTGACGAGGTCACAGTTTGCAGTGGTAAAACTTGATTTTGGCTGGATTTGAGGCTCGTACAAAGTATCTTGCCTATTTTGTAACAACCTCAAAGAAAATGGAAAGTTTATGGTCCCCCCATGTTCTTTCTTCCCCCACTAACATTACGTTACAGGCATTTAGAGGACATTCTTATCCAGAGCAACTTACACAACATGTGTAAGTTTTACATGTGATTTACATTGCATCCATTTATGCAGCTGGATATATACTGAAGCAATGCAGGTTAAACACCTTGCTCAAGGGTACAACAGCGATGTCAGGGAAATCGAACCTGCGACCTTTTAGGTTACAAGACCAACTCCTTACCCATTATACTACAATGCCGCCCAAACACTAACAAATTCCCAGTATTTTTTGTTTTTGCTTATTGGTCACTAATGTAATGCATTCCATAAGTACTGAACTGCCCTACAAGTGGTCCAGCTTTCGAAGTCATAAATTACAGTCATTTTCATCAATCCATTCATATTTGTTTGCTGGTAAAGGTAAGCATGGTGCTTGTGTAGTATGAAATTCATATTTTCATGTCACATTTTGTTATTCTCGACACACATTTGTAGAAGATCTCTACCTCGCTAGATCATCAGCCCTGCATGTATGGAGATCTTAAACTGTGAGCAATCTGCTTTCGGTTTGCTGCAAATCACAGTGCCCTAGCCTCAGGCTAGCAGTGATTATGGAAGAGTGAGCTCAGTTTTTGCTTTTAACCTTGAATGGTTTCATGCACTTGTTTCACATCGATACTTGTCTTAACTGGAGAAACTCATTACTGTTGGTGTTTTTCTTATTACACTGAAGTCTTTTGATGCCATTTAATTTTCAATGTTCAAGATCTTGTTATTGTCAAAGACTCATGAATTCTGATAATGTAAATAAAAAAACAACTCTTTCAACATTGTTTGCTATTTAAGTCCTCACAGATTATTTCTAGCCATACATTCTATATGATAAGGCTATATATATATATATATCATAGCATCTCCTTACTGTGCACTCATAACACATCTAAGCGTACAGTAAGGAGATGGACATAGTTGAGGGGAAGTATAATATATATTTGTTTGACATGTATTTCAATACCTTAACAGGGTGGCAAGGTAGTATAATGGGTTAGGAACTGGATTTGTAGCCTGGTGGTTGCAGGTTTGAGTCTCAGGTAGGATACTGCTGTTGAACATTAGTCCAGAAAAAATAATTGGACGTTTGCTGTTGCTGTTTTTGTTTTGCATGATTGATATAATCACAACCCATTCAAGGGAGTTTTGGAATACTCCAGAGTTTCTCTCAGTTCTTAGGGTATTTCCACAGCATGGATTGATTAAGTACAATAAAATCTATTAACTCCTCCCAGAGAGAAACAGCCAATCAGAAAGTGCTTTAAAGAAGTCTAAGGTGTTGCTGAGTAGAATAAAATATTGAGCAGACTGCAACGTTGTACAAGATTTTCCCTTTTCATTTGATCTCATGTATTTACTCAATCTTTGCGTAAAAGAGCATTGCATTGGTCATGCAGTTCAAATTGTACAATCCCCTGGAAAAAAAAGAACAAACACCGGCGTAAAATTGTTGTCTTGCTGTGACCCGAGTGTATCTTGAACTGCAGTACAACACTGTGCATGAGGGTTTTAATTATATTCACCATTTCATATGACTGAACTTTTATTTCTTTTGGATTTTGCATGTACTCATTTTTCTTTGTGATTTTTTTTTTCTTATTTATTGTGGAGTAAACACACAAACCAAAAACATATGTCAATTAAAATATGTATATTTGCTAAATATGCTTAAACAATCACTCCTACTATATGTACCCGTTTATTTAATCTCCTGATTTTGAAATTAGACTTCATAAATATCATCCTCCTTATCATCATTATTAAAAATATGTACGTGGCTAAATAGCAGATGTTGGTTGAACATTAAATTTTTGTTAGGATGTTCTCCAAGTTGTCTGTTTATTGTCTTCCTCTTGCCTCTTTGATCTGAAAAATGTTAAAGGATAACATGTACGAACAGAATAAACAAAACGGTTGATTTTTATAACTCTATAACATTTCCCCTGGCACTTATAAGAGCAAATAAATTTGACTTTGAGTCGGGCTCTCCGGTAATCTGCCTTCATCAACTGATGATGATTATTCTAGCGGCCAATCAAAAAAAAAGAAAAAAGAAACTATGTCAGAAACAAAATCTAGCGGCCCGAACCTGTCCAACCCACCCAACCTCTTAAATTTGGGGACTTCCCTGCATAGACACTTTCAGTTCTCCTCCTCAATTATTCTATAACGCGACTGCCTGTTCCGCAGTTGTTTCATACCTTACTAGCCGCTGAGCGTTACCTGTCTGACAAAAATAATAATAATTTAGTGCGCGAGTGCAGGATGGCTGACCAACAGGATGCATCCCTCCTTGAACGCTCTGAAAGTCAGGGCAGTGTCGACGTTGTGAGAAATACGAGGTGAGGGGTTTCCTCATTATTCATCTTTTAACATAATACGTTTTTTTGTAAATGAAAAGGCTTCGGTATGTGAAAAAGCTTCGGTGTGTATTTTTTTTCGTTTTTCCATAACATAGCTACATCACAATATTGTATTATGCAGTAATAGCCTACTTTTTTTTTCTTTGTTGCAGTAATATTTTAACCATTAATGCAATCAAATTATACAGTTTAGGACTGTATTGTATAGGTACTGTACAGTCGGTGCTTCGTTAGTTAAAATAATTCAAAAGGTGTAGCGATTATTTACACTCTTAAGCCACATTATATCAGAAAAATGATATACAAGCTATGAATAATTAAAGTTCCAAATTCACATTGTGGGTATTGTGCTATATTGCAAACAGTCACATAAAGAGACGTAGTTTTTCTTAACCGATCAAATTAAGGACTGATGAATCTATAGGCATTTGATTAGTAGAAGTGTGGATACATGGGCACTAAAATTAATAATTTGGTAGAGAATTCATAAACAAAGCAAATGATGACGAGCAATACATGCAATGTGTTAACACTTTTAAGGGGGAAAAATTTACTTAAATACTTAAATGTGTGCGTTCGACTACCTTACTTGAGCAAGAGATTAGTTGGAACGAAAACCAGTATACATCTGGTCCTCCAGGACCAAGCTTTAGAACCGCTGTTCTATAGAATATATACGCCTATAAAATAGCTAGGTAGATGGCAGTCCATTATGTGTAAAAAGTTCATTTATGCGCTTGTTTAATTTCATACATAGATGTGTAGAATCGTTTGCCCTACAGTATTTACTTTGTATCTAGCAGAGATTTAAGGCACTTGAGAACAGACCTTTGCTAGCAACGAGTGATGTCATCATCGTTCTTTGTTCTCAGTGGTGTTTGATAACAGCCTAAACAAAAAACGGAACCTTTTTTTTTAGCCCTCCTGTTAGGTTGAAAAATCATGTTTGACTTTTATGTTTGGGGGTAAATTTAACCCAACGGTTTAAACCGACACAAAACTATTGTGATTGAAAAAAAAGAAAGAATGCTTTGTTTCACTTTCTTAATGTATCCAAAGTGTCTTGACTTTTATTCCAAAAAAAAAAACCATTTGCTAGAAACTTCACATTGTAGAGCCAGAAATAAGTGAAAGTTTAAAACCTGTTGGTATCTGCTAAGGCTCTGCTCCAGTGTGTGGATGGGTCCCACGGTCAGGAGGGAGAGGGTGTGCTTGTCTGAGTTCTCCCGAATTGATAGCAGTGAATTGATAGCAGCGGAAATGAGGGAAAAGGGGGGGGGGGCTTAAATAAATAATATAAATAAATAAATGAGCTGCCTCTTGTTCACCGTCCGTCGCCCCCCGCTGCAGGTCCCGCTCGAGCGACCTGAAGATCGCGGGCGCCATCTTCCTGGTGTGCATGCTCATCGCCGGGCAGGGCCTCACCGCCTACTTCGTCATCAACCAGAAGGACCAGATCGGCAGCCTGGAGAAGACCGCGGACCTGCTGAAGATCAAGCTGACGCAGGCGTCCAGAGGTGGGGGAGGATGTCCGGGGCAGTGGAGGGGTGGGGGTGTAGGAAGAACGAGGTTGGGATTCAAGGGGAAGGGGAAGGGGAAGGGGAGGGGCGGTGGAGTTGGGGAGCGGCAAAGGGATCCGTTTAAACCTTGCTGTAGGACAGGCGTGTCAGACTCCGTTCCTGGAGGACCCCAAGGTCAGCTGGTTATTTAATGCGTCTCAGCACAAGTGACTCATTTAAGTCATATTTTGTTCTCAGGACCTTAATTGGCAGCTGTTTTGAGAGGAAACCACAAACACCTGCAGACACTGTCACCCTGCAGGAAGGGGGTTTGATCCCGCCCCCCCCCTCCTTCTTTAGGAGAAAGGGAAATGCTGTTATCGGTTAACCCTCTTATGCTAATTTCCCTGGCATAACTGTCAGCTAGCTACCAACCCCGTCTTAGTGTTGCCCATTAGATGTCCCTCTAATTCCTCCCTTTTTTTGCCGACTACGTCTGTGTAATTGTGATTGTGACTGTGCCCGTGCTTATGTGACTGGCAGGAGTTGCTGCGAAAGGCTTGACGGTTGTTTCCTTCCTGTCTCCCCCCTTCCTGTTACAGGGTCCTCCGGCAAGATGGTTCGCATGCCCGTGTACAGCGCGCCGCTGATGACCATGGACTTCTCAGACGCTGACACCAAGAAGAAGCCGCTCGTGAAGGTGAGGCCCCCGCTCGCTGCGCAGGCAACAAAATGGTTGTTATGTCACCGGTAAAAACAGGTAAAAACAGAGGAGAGCTCTGCCAATCACAGTGTCTTAGTGCCAAAAAAGTTGTGTAATAGCTGATGGTGATTGGTGGATAATTTCTGGCTACTGTCCAGAGGATTGTTGTTGAGATGAGAAAGCATCCACTAGTCACTGTCGGTATTGTTCTATTGGTTGTTTCCAATGTCCTCCATGATTGGTGGAGCCCCTCTCTGATATTCTAAGAGTAAGATGACATCAGGACCCTTTCTTATTGTCTCTAATGTACTGTGTGGAACTGATATACTCTGACACCGATCACTGACCCTGAATCTGTGTCCGACTCTTTCCTGTTGAGCGGACTGTGCTGTTTAGGTGTCCTTTGATCCGAGCTGACCTCTGACCCTTAACCTTTCTGTTCACCTTTCAAAAAGCTGGAGAACACCGTCATGGTCAGTCTGGAGAAGCAGGTGAAAGACCTCCTGAAGGTAAAAACACACGTCCAACAACAGCACAATTCTTGAGCCGTCGTATCTGGGACCCTATTCCAGACGCGCGCGGAGGTCACCTGTCTGTGGTACTGAGCTACCCGCTAACGGTCTGTGTTCTCCTCTGACAGACCGATCAGCTGCCCCAGTTCAACGAGACGTTCATGGCCAACCTGCAGGCCCTCAAGGACCAATCGGAGGAGTCGGAGTGGAAGGTGAGCCTGGGTTCGCTGGGCCCATTAACCCCTTTTTGAAGAGTAGGTTTTTTTGGAATGTTTATTTAATTACATACAATTTTGAGTCTGTGTTCTACAAGTCTTGCTTTCAGCTCCCAGTAGTGATTGTGACATCAGCATTAGAATGCTCAGTTAAGAACGTTCTAATCACACATATCTGTGACCTTGCCCTTTTAAGAGGGTTAGTAGTGTGCACTCGTACAGCTCTAAGTGGGGGGATCCCTTGTGTTTGCGGACAGGAATTTGAGAGCTGGATGCGCCATTGGCTGGTCTTCCAGATGGCCCAGCACCCTGCACCCACCCCAGTGCCCGCCACCACCCCCCCGTCAGGTACCAAACAATCCGTGCACACTGATCACACACTCTGCATGTTGGCTCATTTTTCTTTAAAGAAGTTATGACAAAGTAAACAAACGCACACACGCACGCACACACCCATACACACACGTGCACGCACGCACACACACACACGCACACACACACGCATGCATATGCGAACATGCACACACACACAGACACCCTCACACACACACACACGCATACACACACGTGCACGCACATACACACACACACACCCATGCACACGCATGCATGCACGGACACACACACCCTCACACACACACACACACCCATACACACGCATGCACGCACGGACACGCACACACACACACGTCCACACACGCACATGCACGCACACACCCCTCTCCCTCATTCTGAGTCTGTGTGTTTGTGTCTGACAGCCTCCAAGCTCCAGACTAAGTGCCAGCTGGAGGCCACACGTAAGATCTGGCTGGGGAACTTCCGCCCGCAGTGTGACGAGCAGGGCAACTACCTGCCCAGGCAGTGCTGGCACAGCACCGGCTACTGCTGGTGTGTGGACAAGGACGGAGTGGAGATCCCCAACACCGCCATACGGGGGATGCCTCAGTGTGGAGGCATGCCTGGTACGTCTGCAGCTGACTGTGTGTGTGTGTGTGAATGTGAGTGTGTGTGTGTGAGTGTGTGTGAGAGAGAGGGAGTGTGTGAGTGTGAGTGTGTATGTGTGTGTGTGAGAGAGAGGGAGTGTGTGTGTGTGTGTGTGTGTGTGTGAGAGTGTATGTGTGTGTGTGAGAGAGAGGGAGTGTGTGTGTGAGAGAGAGCGAGGGAGGAGTTGTGTGTGTTTGTGTGAGAGAGCGAGGGAGGATTTGTGTGTGCATGTGTGAGAGAGAGTGTGTGTATGTGTGTGTGTGAAAGACAGAGAGGGAGAGAGAGAGAGGAACTGTGTGTGTGTGTGTGTGTGTGTTTGTTTGTGTGTGTAAGTGTGTGTGCATCTGGGTGTGTGTGTGTATGTATGTGTATTTCATCCCTATTGAAGCTTCAGGTACAAAGCCAGGCCTGAGAGAGATCATAAATTTGTCAGAAGGGCCAGGTCTCCGTCCGGCTGACCCTGGTGCCCACAGTCATACTTCTGAAACTATTTTTTAATTTATTTTTAAGTCATCTTTTTAAACATTACTCTTATTTTAATTTCAGGTTTACACCCTTGTTTACATCTTTGTTTTCATTCTTATTATCTGTTTGGCACTCTGGGCCACAAGGCTCTGTTCATGTAAAGAGTATTTTTTTATATTGCGTTGTTATGCTGATGCACATGCTCTCTTGCCCCTCCTCTCTCTCTCCCTCCCTTCAGTGGATGGCAGGATGATGGCCATGCCCAGCCTTACCAAGCTGATGAAGGGTAAGAGAACAGCTTCGCTGGGGGCAACCACCATTAGAGTTTAAGAGCTGAAACACAAGAAAAACGAGCAGACACACTGCCACCCCTAGTCTAGTGTGTGTCAAAATGCGATTGTCCATAACTGACCGATTCCACAAGTAAACAACGCTGATTTCCCTCTCTTTCAGATGACGACACACAGTAAATGCAGGATCCTGACCCCTGCCGCCATTGGTTCTCATATTTTATCTCTTACTGCGAGATTTACAATCATTAATGACCCGCTTGTAAGGCCTGTCCGTCTCTCCTTTTCATTTACACTCTGTTACGGTGGCAGGTGTTTAAAGTCTGCAGCATTTTTTATGTACGGCTGGTGAGGAAGACTTCGTGCGGCCATTTTGAAAGTGGACGGCGAACCATTTTAGAAAGCCTTTGAAGATGGAAGCTTTCCTGCTCTTATCTCTCCCCCCCCCCCCCCCCCCCCCCAACCCCCTCACCCCTCTAATCTTAGACACAGCTAGCCCTAATCCACCAAGCTCTCTCCATTCAAATACTCACAAGCAGTGGATAATGGGTGAAAAGCCTTCACTTTAGATTATTATTTTATAAAAGATACTTTGATGATACTAATCAACTCAGCTGTCATCTTTTCCTTAATTTCAATTTGAAGTATGCTTAAATAGACAAGGAAGTTTGGAATATTACAGGATGTACACAGAAAGTCTTTTGAATAAAGTAATTTGAACTAAAGAGGGCCGTTTCTCTTATTACCTGCAACTTGATTTTTATTGTACCCAAGTAGCCGCTTCAACACTAAAGACCTTTTATTTTCTGAAAATGTAGTATGATTTTAAGAGACTGTAATGTAATCCAAGTGATTGTACTGAAATACAATGTATATCCACCCTCTTAAAAGTGGAATAATCCCAAAAGTCTATTTTGTCTTTGTTTTATGAAATAGTCTTGGCGCTGCAGTATTCGGTATTCTTGGGTAATTTATTAACGGTTAAAACACTTCAGTACGACCTTGGTGAAACCACCAGTTGCCACGGCGAACTTCATTTTCAGGAAGCTGGAATCTAGCGGAAAGCCCCTGGCATTCCGGATAAGCTCGGACTGCATGAATTGGAAAAAACCTCAGTTTGAACAATGAGCCCCATTCATGAAATGTGCTTACGATCGAATTTGATCGTTAACTGTGCTTACGAACATTTCCACGGACATTTCAGAATTTGTTCTTTGGTAAGATCAGAATCTAAGTGTGTTTGGATCCGGAAAGCGCCACTAAGCGCATTCACAGCCAGCATTTGAAGACAACCAGTTAACAACTGCTTAGCCCATTATAAATATTGCTTAGTCGATTTAATTTGCTTACGACAGGTTTGAGGAATTGTCAGGACAAAGTTTTTTTTTAAGATGCAGAACTGAAGTGTGTTATGATAGATGAAAGACAGCGCAACCCACGCTTAGCAATTGTATATTTGTTGTGGGGTGTTTGAGGAAGGACAAAAGAAGATGAGGAACTGAAGATGAGAAAGAGAAAGGGGAAAGCTGAAAAATGATTCGCGGTAACGTTGAAGAGGATCCACTTCTCTGTGTTTAAGTACCATGCTGAAATATTAAGGGACATGTTATCTCAACCTTCATTTTATTTTATTGGTTTTACTACGAACACTTCCCTTTTGCCTTCCCAAAAAAAGAAAACAATTTCAGTCCTGCATTTTTCATACAAACAAACAAACCAACAACTTCTACTTCAGTGCATGTATTGTTCTTACGACTATCTAAGTCAGTTGTTTAGCTATAAATGATTGTGGGAAATGATTTGTCGGCAAGCACGAGGGCATTTTCCATACAGTAAAACATTTCTTTTGATCTGTTTATAGAACATGAGACCAACTCCCACGCAGTCTAATACTCATCCGCATTGTGCAACACAAGGGTCTGCTTTACTCAAAAAACCCCAATCATTCCACCACTTTACATTTAATTAGAGAGGTTGGCCGGGAGATATCAGATGGCCCCAGATATCAATGCTGACAATTTCTTGTCGTTCGAATATGTAATTCGTTACGTGAAGTGAAGTCAACGAAACCAACACAAGGTTAACACGTCATTAGTTTGCGTTGCGCAACGGGGGTTCAACGGACCCTTAAATCGGGGCGAATCTGAATTCTGTTTCACTGAAGAAGCCGACTTGTAGATTCCTCTTTCTGTGTTTCCCCTGGCAACGGGGACAGTTTAATCCCATCGCTAGACGATCACTAGCCCACCTCGTCAGTTGTTATTTATCACGACACGTCGCAAATGTGCGACTTTAAAGGGGGCAGTTAGAGAACTGGATCTACATCTCAGAGGCTACAAGTTCAATTCCCAGCTAAGACACTGCCCTTAAAGCTGTGGAAGTTGGTCTGGGTAAGAGTGTCTGCTAAATATATATATTTTTAAAAATAAAAATGATAAAAAGGGTCATTTGAATTTATGAATGGCTTGTCTGGATTTACAGACTGAAGTCCCTTTGTTTCCCTAAAGACCCTGATGGTGTTTAGAATCTTATTCGTAATTGACAGAGTAACACAAAGGCTTTATTAGCCTCCACGTCAGTCTGAAAAATTTAGTGAATTTGGCCATGAGTTGTGACAAACTCTCAACCTTGACCTTGCATATCTTTAAAAGATGTGGCCATTCATTTTTGTCTAATGCACAGGACATGAGTCTCTGGTCTTAATCTCATATAGACCCATATATTCTACTTTGCTGAAACCTACACTACAAGGGACATCCAGTGAAATAAAATAAATATTTTAGAGAATGTTATCAGCGCAACGTCATGTCATCCATGACGCTTGTAGAATGTAAAAAAAAAAAAGAAAAAAAGATCTCAGGAGGATGTGAAACTACAAGTGATGTCATGAATGAGTTCATGGAAGATAAATATATTTCTGACCTCTGTATGGAAATTCTATGACTTACTACTTTAGTAACCCACCACCTCCTAATGTCCCTTTTTTTAATATTTTGACTTCAAAAAAAAAAAAAAAAAATTATCACTGGCATCAAATCTGCTTTTTCTCTAATTAATTTGTTTTAGGTGTATACTTTTTTAATGTTTTCATGGGATAAGTTAGCGCAACGGCCTCTGAAAACGCCTGAAAATGATTATACAATCCTAATTAATATTCATGCCCTGCTTGCAGCATGCGTGTACCCAGAGACCACCTCTCTTAGTGTTTTCAGCGGCAGTGAACCTCTGCGTACAGAAGGACGCTCCGAGCAGAAAGTCCTTTAAGAGGGGGCTCTTGTGAACGTGTGGCGGCGTGTCAAAGTATCCTCCTCATTAGAAAGCCTGCTTTTTTTCAGAGTCACTTTCCCGAAGAGGAACTGAGTTCTCCTTCGGTTCCTCTTCCCCGGGGGAAACCCTATACCGCAACACAGACCCGGCTCATCAATATTTCAGGCCTCGAGCGCAGAGGTTCCATGTTGCAGTAGTAGATGAGCAATGCTAATGCTAGTGAAATGCTAACACCTACGAGCGGGAGCCTCCTCTTTGAGTTCATCCGAAACTGAAACAGCCTCTGTCCCCCTCAGAGCCGAGAGAACATGGCAGTGCGAGTGGGGGTGCTGATCACTCACAGTGCAGGTAAGTGGGACTACCTGCTGTTACCTCTCTCTGTACCATGAGTGTGGGGCATTTCACTTGTGACCTGGGAGGAATACATCTGTGAAGTCACCTGTTATGGACATTTTTTGAGGTCACAAACCTGTGAGGGACATGTGTGTAAGGTCATAGCAGTGGGGGACATGTTTGTAAGGTCATATCTGTGGGGGGACATACTTGTGAGGTCATATCTGTAGGGGATATGTTTGTAAGGTCACCTGCGAGGGACATTTGTGAGGTCATTTCCTCGTTTGAGACAGAATGGGTGGATTGTACCTGCTCAGGTGCATGTGACGACAGGTATGAAGGTAATAGCACCATGACTCTTGGGAAGACGAGTGCCTGACTTGGAGATGGGCATGCAGATTTTGGAGTTTATGCCTCTGAGAGGCATAAGTTGATACCTTGATGCCCTGTGCAGAAATGGCTGAAAAGTCAACGTGGCTGAATCCTCCAGGTCAGAATGCGGCTTGAAACTGAAGTGACATTGTTCAATCTAAACTCAGTCTGTTATGTCCTTAACTCTGCGTAAGGAATTAAATAAATGCTGCATTTGGCTTGATTCTTACACCCGGCTAATTGCAACGACTGAATCTGCCTCGAGCTCACTCTCAGCTCACTATTCAAAATCAGACACAGAGAGACTGAATAGTCAGAATCTGAACCCCCCCAGGTTTTTGGAGTCCCCTCGCGTCCTGCTGCTCAACCTTGAGTGAAGTGACGGGCCTTAAAATGCGGCGCGTCTCCTTCCCGACGCACCTGACTGGGTTTATCGCGCCTGTGCAGATGGCGGCCGTAATGAGAGACTGGCGATACGGGAGGAGCGCAGCGGCGTGGATTACTCGGGCGAGGAAGACACCGCCGCCGCCGCGGTGAGAACACTTACGCGCGAACGCGCGACGCGTGAAAGTCACGGAGGAGAAAAATATGAATTTTCATTTCTGAGGTCGACTGTGTCTGCCGTGCCTCCCGCTGGACCTCTTTGATTAGTTTGTTTTTGTTTTTGTTTTTTTTTTACGCCAGAGAATGTCCTTCTCTTTTGATGCCGTTGCGACTCAGGAGAACGCACAGGTGAGAGAAACGAAGCAGGTGTGGGCATATCCTCGCATCATGTCAGGGTTAATCCAAATTTTGAAGTGTAGATTAATTAATTAACAGAAAAAAACTATAATTCTGGCTCACTGGAATACTGATTATAATTCAGTCCATATTCTGGTGAAACCTTACCTATTCCACTGTAGTGATTACTGTCTGTATTCTTATTATAATAATTCTAAGAATAATCATTAGTTATAATTATTAATATTGTTGTTAATAATAATAATAATAATAATAATAATAATAATAATACGTATTATTATTATTATTATTATTATTATTATTAGTGCTTTACAATAGCACAATAAATTGTAAAACAATTAAAATAGTAAAACAGCACATTGAGAAATAGAGAACAATAGAAATACAAACACAAAACAAAATTACGTTAAGGATTTATGTGAAATTTGTAAAACAAAACAGAAGTTGTAGATTAAGATTGGTGAGAATTTTGTTGCCTAAGTGTTGTGATTGATTCTTTTAGCAGAGGCTGTACCCCGAGCTCCTGCGGCCTATCACAGGGCTGATGTCCACCGGTTTCCACAGAAACGTTCTGGTGGGCGGAGCCTCCAGGTCTGGGAAGGAAAACATTCTTGGGGGCCAGGGTATTGTCAAACAGGTAACAATACAGGAAGGTTCCAGCCTGTCAATGAAGAAAAACATTATATAAAACCCCTGTACCTGGTACAGATTGAATGCCTAACCGACAAGTAGTATGTTACCAGTATGTTACAGCAAACTACAATATATAGAGTACAGGTTATTTTGACATCTTTTCTGTTTATTAATTCCAGCTGATTACAGGTTTGTTCAGTGAGATGACCAAGACCAGCGATGGAGAATGGTTCTCTACAGTGTCCTTTATGCAGGTATAATATAACACAGAAATGTGTCTGGTTTTAACCACAAGAGGGCACCAGCAAGGTAGTCCTCATGGCCCTCCAGGACTGGAGTTTAACAGCCCTGCATTAAAGGCTATAAAACAATGCTGGACTTTTGTATTTCCAGTGGTTGAGTCAGAGGCAAAGCATTATCAGGTTGAAATGCAGAAATTTTCTCAAGTGATTGTAACTGGCTCCGATTTGCTATCTCAGCAGTCACGTCTGTTTTGATCGGCTGGGGTTTTTCCGTCACTACAAATGTACTCATAGTTGCTTATAGCACATTGTGTGAATATGTCACATTCTGTCTCTAGACACCCTTTAATTAACCATGACAGCATCTCTGTTACCTGGTTACCTGGTTAGTTTTATCCTGACAACAGCGCGCTTGACCTCCTGAACCCAGAGAGGCGGGGCTTGAAACCGACGACTCACCCGATCCTGGGGATGTAAGGAGAGACGCATCTGCTGTGCTCTTTCCTTTCTTTCCTTTCTAAATGAAGTCTGACAGTTTTACATTACTCGTTTATAATGGAAAATACTATTCATAACAGCAATTTAGTAACAGCTGTACAACAGTATTAAAGTCAGGTAGATGTGCTTTGAGATAATTATTGAAAAGGGTCCTTATAAATGCAATACTTTACTATTATCCATGACTATTATATTATATTGTAGGATATTGTAATGACATGGAAACATATTGTGCTAGATACAGTTGGGGATGAAATAATGGGTCAAATGTGAGTTTTAATTTGCGTGTAGTGCTTCCCTACTTCCTCTGTACCGAGTCAGTTGTATTTTGCGTATGTGTGTTTTGGCTTGTCGCAGTCTTGTAGAGGGCCTGTGTGAGATCGTCATAGAGACAGCAGAGGAAGCCCTCGCCCTTTACGAGAAGGGCAGGGAGACACTGAAGGTCAACAGTGGGAATTTACATAGCAGGTCAGTCATACCGCCCCCTACTGGGAACCTTTGGGCACTGCTTAATCTATGATATTTGGTAGACTGTGGCTATGCCTTCCCGGCGGTGGGGTACATTGGAGGCTTGACCTGAGATGGATCGACTGGTGCGTCATCCGATCTGAACCTGAAGGAAACGCTGACTGACGGAAGGTTCCCGTCCCTCTCAGATGCAGCTCCGTTTTCTCCGTCAGCGTTGAGAGGAGGCTCCGCTGGGACGGGGGTCGGGACCGACAGCACTGTCGCAGCAGTCTCCGGGTGTTCGACCTCGCAGGAGGGGCGCGCAAGGGCGACCTAAACGGGTGAGACCTGGCAGTCTGACGGTGTTCTTTATCCTCGCTGAGAATTTAAATTAGAATTTTCAGCGGTATGATCTGAGTCCTACACTAGGGTCAGGACCAGGGGTAATAGGACGTTGAACGATAGAACACCGGTGTCACCTCCTTTTGAATAGAAGCCTGAGTAGAGCTCCACCAATCACAGAGTACGTTGATAACCTCAAATAAAAGGTCAATAGTACTTTGGTGAATATCAACTGGCTATCCTGACTACCTACTGTAAGGGATGCAGGAAGGTTAACCAAAAAAATACCCTATAATTATGATTGCTGTTGTTATGTTTCTTATTACCAACGTACTCCTTGATTGGTGGAGTCACTCTATGGCTTCTAAGCAGGAGGGAACACTGTCGCTGTCTTCTCCCTATTTATTTATTCCTGGTCAGGACTGAATGGTCACCCATAATCCTTTGTGCTGTGCGTCCACAGGGTCAGTCCTCTGGTGAAAGTTCTGGAGCTCATGGAGTCGGGTGAAACCCCTGGCAACAGGCTCCTCCCCCTCCTCCTGAGGGACTCTCTGGCAGGAGGCTGTAACACTTTCCTTCTGTACTGCATCCAGCCACAAGGTGGAGCCCTTGCTACAGTTTGGAGTAGGCAGGTTTTAGACTAGGGAGGGCAATTTTTGTCCAGTGTGTATTCAGGTTTTTGTTTCCACCAATTACCCTGATTAAATGAGCTAACTGTTTAGCTGTTTATACCAACACTGGTTCACTGGTGGATTAGGTCACAGTAAACCTTTTCATATAGGGACATAAGAAAAGTCTTTGGCTGTCATTTCATAGCAAGTGTAATTGGTTTAAACAAAAAACCTGCATATGCACCAGCCCTCCAGTTCTGCAGGTTACTGTATGTTACTATGGTTCTTTTTTGTATCGGGGTGTTGTGTTGGTCTGATCGGATTCAACAAAGGCAGTAATTGTTTAAATAAAATGGAGGGCAGTAATTATTTAAATTAAATTAAATTTGAGCCTGGTTGTACATTGTAAGTAGGTACTGTCACCTCCCCCCCCCCCAGGCTTGCTAGATGAGGAGACCCCCCATGCACTGGCCTTAGCCCAGCGTGTCAGGGGCCTGGTGACTCGCACTGCACCACGGCATTGTGGGAAATGGAGTCCCCAGGCTGCTGCGAGGGAGATCCGGGAGCAGATTCGAGATCTGAGGACCAAGATGGTGGCGCAGTCCGAATGTGAGGAAGGCGACACCAGGAGACTGGAGGAACTGATCCGAGCTCTGCAGGTCACAGGGCGGGGGCGGGGATCCCCCCAGCAGATTTAAGGACTTTTATTTCACATTTGATTTTTTCTTATCTGTGTTTCTAAACCTGTCTCTTGCTTGATGTGGAACTTCAAAGATGGGAATCGCGTTCTAAACCATGATTGTTGCAGACCGAAGATTTATTTTGTATATATTATATATATATATATTTCTGGCTCTTGATCAGGTGGTGAAGGATCAAGACTGGGAGAAGAGGAGAGAGCAGTCAAAGGAAATCGAGGAAAAAAGAAAGGTTTCTTTACATTATATACGGAAAGCACCATGAACCCTGATGCACACTATCTTTTCAAAGTTTACCAGGCACTAATAACCAACTGGAACTGTAATGAATACTTGTAATGAGAGGCCAAGGCTTCTTAAAGCTCAAACATTTGTGCATCTGTCACGTGCACTGACTCATATTGTATTTCATAGATAAACAGTGACTGGTCCAAATCAATGAGTTATTGAAAGGACATTATACCTCTGCCCAACTTTATTATTTATAAGGATTTGCTGTCCCATCATGTCTTAACACTAATGTATTACACTGATGGGACAGCAGTATCAAGCAAGAAGCGCCATGGAGCGGACGCCAAGTCACACCACCGACCAGCAGGGGGAGACAGAGAGGCGGACACACCTCCAGGAGCTGCTGAGGGAAGAGATGGAGGCTCATTTGAGAGGTGTGGCATCTCAGGGCAAAACCTCACTATAGTACTTTATTTAGACTACACGCCATAAAGCCTAAATTACACTGCCGTGGGTGTGCTGTAGCACCTGTTATAGGCAGTCAAGACAGCATATTACAGCTAGCAATGGATGGCATACTACTGTCATAACACATCTAGGAATTATTTTGGAGCAGTTGTCTTGAATTCTGTTTTATTATAAGCTGTATATATTATGTCAGTGATCTGGAATTTGTCATAAGGTGTAATCTGCGGATGTGGCTGGTTATGACAGGTGTTATGCCATGCTTGTGGTAGCTCATGTCAGTGTAATGAAGGCTTTATGGCATATAACTGGAGTGTTGCTAATCTCACCCCTAATGGGGTCAGGCTTGATGCTGGTTGCACTGTGTGCCTGCGGCTGCCATCTTGCTTTTTCGATCTGATCCATAGAGGGGAGGTTGGGTGTGGAGGAGAGCCAGAGGAGAGTGGGCAGGATCCAGCAGCTGAGGGAGGCGCTAAGGGAGGAGGAGCGCAGACTGACAGATGCTGACAGGGAATCCGACCAATCACAAAGTAGTGCTAACCAGGTAAGCACACCCTATTCGCTGGAGCTTTCAGTCCCGGGAAACTGAAAGAGGATAGGCTGTATTTAGTGGAGGGACTGGATTGCAGTTCCTTTGTTCATCATCTTGCTTGAGTGATTGGTTCAAACAATCTGGTCGTTTTCTCTTTCCTAACTGCCATACAGTAACAAGATAGTGTCAGTATGTCTTGCATTTGTTTTAGGTTGTTCTACCCCCATTTCTAGGGTGAGAGTGGTTCAGTCCTGCTTTCTGAGGTGGAGGTGGAATATACCAAGGCCCTGCACAGGAGGAAGAGACTGATGGAGGAACATCAGTCTCTCATCCAGGAAGAGCTGGCTAAAATGGAGAGGGATCTTGAGACAGAGAAGGTAGAAGATTTTTGATTGGAGGATTTTTGGGTCTGTATGTTTGTTGGGGGGGAGCTGTAGTGGTAGGATTCTGGTTTGGTGGGAGAGGTTAGGACAGTTTGTGACCGTGGGATTTGTAGGGTACATGGGTATATCCACTGACTGGGGGGGGGGGGGGTGTGACTGTGGTATTTTATAGGATATTTGGGTATATCCACTGGTTTGGGGGGGGGGTCTGTCCTCAGGCGGACGGGCCCGAGGGGGAGGTCTTGCGGCTGGGGAGGGAGAGGCAGGTCCTGGTGCTGCAGATGGAGGCTCTTCGCCGGGAGAAGCAGGAGGCCGAACGGGACATGGAGGCGCAGCACCTCCAAAACGTCCACCTCCTGCGCTCTGTGAGAGAGGAGAGTCTGCAGGTGAGTTCCATACCTGTGAGAGAGGAGAGTCTGCAGGTGAGTCCTGCACTCTGTGAGAGAGGAGAGTCTGCAGGTGGGTGCAGCAGATAGCTGGGAGCTTTCACATGCTCACACCTACCATAGAGGGTTCCATAAAGAGATAAAACGGGTTCCTCTATGGAGACAAGCTAAAGAACCCTTTAGTATGAGTCCTTGTTAAGGGTGGGTGTGGCTGGTGTTCAGTGCCTGGGGGGGTGTGGCTGGTGTTCAGTGCCCAGGTGTGTCCCCAGGTGTTCAGGGTGTTCCGCCAGGTGTTTGAGGAGCAGGGGGAAGTGGTGGAGGGTCGGTACCGGACTCTGCTGCTGGAGGCCATCCAGGATGCAGTCCACCTGTCCGCCCAAAACCAGCAGCTGCAGGTCGAGAACAAACAACTGCGCAGAGGTGAGTCACTGAGTTAGTGAGTGAGTCAGTGATTTAGTGAGTATGCTTTGTGGTGGATTACCGAGTTAAGTCACAGAGTGACTGAGTGAGTGAGTTAGTGAGCAAGTTAGTGAGTTACTGAGTCACTGAGTGATTTAGTGAGTATGGTTTATGCGGTGGAATACTGAGTTAGTGAGATGAGTCACTGAGTCAGTGAGCAAGTTAGTGAGTTACTGAGTCACTGAGTGAATGAGTTAGTGAGCGAGTTACTGAGTTACTAAGTCAGTGAGTGATTTAGTGAGTGTGCTTTATGCGGTGGAATACTGAGTTAGTGAGGTGAGTCACTGAGTGAGTGAGTTAGTGAGCGAGTTACTGAGTTACTGAGTCAGTGAGTGATTTAGTGAGTGTGCTTTATGCGGTGGAATACTGAGTTAGTGAGGTGAGTCTTATTCATGGCAGTTAGGGAACAGGGTGTGGGTAGCACCCCCGCCCCCGCTCTGCTGGCCTCACCCCCAGCGCCTGCACTTAACGCCGCCTGCCTCTGCTGAACCACGGCCAGCTCCGGCCGGGCCCATCGATTTTCACAGACAGGTGCTGGGAGCACCGCACGGAGCCACAGAACCAGGGAAATAACGGATAAATCACAACGCGGGGAATCTCTCTGACCTGCACCCCCCTGTCCCAGCATGCCCAGCTCACACGCCCTCTCCTCTCACCCGCAGCTCTGGCCCAACTGAAGGACGCCCTCTCCGTACGGGGCGACCCCCAGGAGCGGGCAGCTGTCCCGATATCCCAGCCGCAGTGAGGGACCCACCCCAAAAACGCGGGTGGGGAGGACACGCATCGTGCAGGAGCAGAGGGGTGACTTTGCTTGTCGGCGGAAACGCCACCGCTAGGACGGGACACGGGCGAAAAAGGGGCGGGGCCACAGGAACACATCACGCACCGGTTCCCATGGTAACGTGGCTATCTGTGGGAGATTACCACAGGCAGGGCTCGTCCTTCTTGGTTAAGTCAAGATCCTTGCCTCCAGGGCAAAGTGTGATCAACCTCAACTACCAGAAAGTGCCCCATTAGTCAGAACCATGGCAACAGAACCATGGCAACAGAGGACACAGATTTGGGGAAGAGGTTTGTTATTTTTTACTCTATCCAAATGATAGAAATCTATATCTCCCTTGAACATCCATTCCAAACAGTTCTTGACATTTAAAAGCATTCCTCTAATTAATGTAAAAAGCATCATAATGTCCTCAAAAAATATTATCATTCTAAAGACACCTGAACAATTAACACAAGACTCCTTTTATTCAATAGAGCTTTATTGTCCTTTGACTTTCATTTGACTCCATTATTCCAATACATAAATATATAGCGTTTATTTTTAATGTACCATTGTTTATTTATTCACTTAAAGCATCAATACACTTCTCAGCACCTGCTTGCGAAATGGGGAAATGTATACGTGTTAAACGATAAAACATCTATATACTTTCCACAACAATAAAAAACAAAAAAAAAACAAAAACAGATATATGTCCGCAGAAAAGTAAACACTTCAGTCAGATTTTCCTTAAAGCCATGCAAAAAAAAAAAAAAAAAGCAAATGTAAACTACAGGAAAACAAACAAAAAAGCAAGAGGCAGAAGTGTGTGTTTTCAGTAAAGAACGAAGGTTCCAGTACAACTCCTGACAGCTGCCGGGTAGGTTTAACACAGGGGTGAACAGTCTTATCCGAAAAGGGCGAGTGTGGGTGCGTTTGCTTCAGCCCAGCGCTATCAAACCTGAAACTAACTAATCGTGGTCTTTAATCAAGACCTCCTTAAGTAGAATCAGTTGTCTTAGTGCTGGGCAAAAACCTGCACCCACACCAGCCCTTTTCGGATAAGATTGGACACCCCTTGGTTTAACAGCTCAGAGCACCAAACACCACTTGGTGAAAAAAACAACAGCAACGAAAGAGTAGGAGTCTCACCATTTCTGAAATACTCAACACTGTCAGGCAAATACCCTGTGGAAATGTGGCAGCCAAAATACCCCAAACAATGGCTTTATTTACATCAGTTCTCCGTGAAACTCCTTACATTGCACTTCTAATGAAAATGAAGCAACAAAAACAAACCACTCAAGTCAAAAAAAGAGCGAATGAATCCACAGTAACTTTATTTGGCGCAAAAAAAAAAAAAGGAACGTGAGAAAGTTTCACCATCCTGTGCTCGAACGTACTCCCGACAGCTAGGACGGCGGGCGGGGCTACGTTCCGTAGTACAGGTGAGCGGCCAGCGCGATCATCAGCACCGCCAGCAGGAAGGCGGGCGTGAGCTGCAGTCCCAGCAGCAGCCAGGAGAGGGCGGCGTTGACCAGCATGGAGCAGGAGATGACGAACAGCCGCGTGATGCTGCTCCCGTGCTTCATCACCGCCGACATCAGGAGCCCGTTGGCCGCCTGCCCCGCCACGATGGCCCACACCGTCGCCGAGTAGCCCTCCAGGAAGCCGCGGCCGCCCCCGGCGCCGGCCAGGTGCGCCGTCCCGTTCACCGCCACGCCGAAGACGTACAGGAAGAGGTTCTGCAGGCTGAGCGGCAGCCGCTGGGCCTTCAGGGTGAGCTCGGTGTAGACGGCGGCCAGCCCCGAGATCGCGCAGTAGGAGAGCACCAGGAGGAGGCCCCAGGAGGAGACGTGGAGGCGCCTGGCGGGGTCCGGGCCTCCCTCGTCCGCCTCCCGTGCCCCCGGCTCCCCCCCACCGCCCGCCCCCCGGGCCCCCGGCTCCAGGCTGGCGTAGCTGTGGCACACCCCGGCCCCCGTGAGCAGCGACAGGGCCAGCCACTGGCGAGGCCTCAGCCTCCTGCCCAGGCAGCCGCGGTAGAGCAGCGCGGTGCAGCCGATCTTCAGGTTCCCCAGCACCTGGAAGCTGCCGGGGTCCATGTGCGCCTGCATCAGCACCGCCAGGTTGTTGTTCAGGGCGTAGAGCAGGGCGGGGAGGGCGTACGGGACGGCCTGCGCCCAGGACGCGGACGCCAGCGCGGGCCCGCCCGACCCCCGGGACGCCAGCACGGCGGCCAGGGAGGCCAGCAGCTTGGCCATCTCGATCAGAAGCACGCAGGACGAGGAGCTGAACGGGACGCGCCCGTCCACTTTGGACAGGGCGATGAGGGGCGCGTGGGACCCGTAGATGAGCACAGAGAGGGTCAGGAGGAGAGCCCAGCCCAAACGCCTCGGCCAGCGCCTCTCTGCCGGGGTCGGGACGTCGGAACCCACGTTCGGGATGACGATCATTCTCACGTATATTTTTAGGGAGGGGTGGGGAGGGGTGGGGGGGGGGTGGCAGCGGTGAGGGGGCGTCCTTAACTAGTGCAACACCGCATCACCTGAGATGTCTAAATCATCATTCTAACAGCAGCTCTTTCAATCCACTCTTGTGGAAGCACCATGCAGAAGCACAGAAAATAATTACTGTAACTGTTGTAGTAATTAAGTACATTTACTACTACTAAAATTGTAAATACTTTCTTATAACATGGCCTGTCTTAGCATTTTGAAGCACTGCTACACGTATTTTTAAAAAATACACATAATAATATGGCATATGTTTAAAATGCAGAAATGAGTATATAAATAGCGCATTTAATATTTTAAAATTAGATTTTCTTTTCAAAATGGCTTATCATATCCTTGATAAAATAAGCCATAATCAAGGAGAGGACAAGCTCAGTTTTCAAGCAGCAGCCATTATCCTGCAAAAAAACGTATTTATCGAGCTCTGTTTTCTTTGGGTAAATGTTTACACTTAAACAGCAGAGGGAAACGCACGGACAGATGCTGAAATGGCGGATTGGCAGCTCAGAACAACGATAGCAGCCATGCCGTCCAGTTCCTTAAGGCAATTAAACGAACCCTGATTCCACTCTCGCAAAATACTAATACAATTAATAAAGGATAAAAGCCTCTTTTCCAGTTACACGTGAGCATTGCGCAAACAAACTGTGAACCCAAAATTTCTGCCGCTGACAATTTCACGCTTGCTCACCGGTGGATTTTATACAGAAACATGGACCCATATCAGCGTTACTCAGTTTCTTAGCTTCTCCCCATAAAACTTTCTCTCTTTTTTGCACTTTGACACAAGACTCAACAAGGGCTCCTTCGTTTAAATAATTAATTTTCTGAATTAAAAAGGAGAAGACAGAGATGACATCTTCCAGTTTCAGGCTCTTGATGTGAGGGAAAGAAAACAGGGTACCTGGCTCACCCCCTGCCCAAATTAAAGGGGGTGGCCTCGCCCCCCCACCCGAATTAGTTGGGCCCCTTTCTGAGGGAGTTGAAGTAGTCTCTCACGGTCTTCTCGATGTTGGGCACCTGGTAGTTTTGGGCGGCGTATATGCCCGTGCAGGTGCCCAGGGCCACGCCCAGGACGGCCGAGGACCGGAGTTTGGCCACCACGTACCCGGCCAGGAAGCCCTTCAGGAAGGGAGAGGCCAACAAGGAGCCACCCTGCAAGAAAACAGAGCCAAGATGGAGTCAGATTCCCGTAGGAACCAGAGCCAAGATGGAGTCAGACTCCTGCAGGAACCAGAGCCAAAATGGAGTCAGACTCCTGCAGGAACCAGAGCAAAGACGGAGTCAGACTCCTGCAGGAACCAGAGCAAAGATGGAGTCAGACTCCTGCAGGAACCAGAGCAAACATGGAGTCAGACTCCTGAGGGAACTAGAGCCAAGATGGAGTCAGACTCCTCAGGCCTCGTTCCAGTCCCACGCACAGCAGTGTCTCACCCATAGACTGTATAAAATTAGGTCCCACCAGGGAATCGAACCTCACCAGTTCCCTTCATTTATGCTACGCTACCGCTCTTGCAATACAGAGGTTGCAGGTTTGAGTCCAAGGTAGGACCTTGAAATTGTCACATTGGATACTTACATTAATGCACAGTTAACATTGTCATTTGTGCGTGCTGCTCTGGATAAGATCACCTGCTAAATGCGATATAAAGTTGGTTTCTTTCGTAACATGCGCTTTTCACTGTATCCAACGTACAACACACAAACATTTGAGAGAACTTCAATAAATTACACAAGACATTGCACTTTGTGCTTAAACATAAATATATATTGGATATGACACTTACAATGCCACACAAAAAAAAAAAAAGCTACAGGAGGCTCACCTGAGGGATCCCCGCCTGCACTTCGTCCTCCACGCGCTTCTGGATGTCCTCGAGCTGATCCTTGAGCTGCGCAAGATCCTTGAGCTGCCTCAGGGGGTCCTGGGATAGGACGGTCAGAGAGGCAGGCGTGGGGTAAAAACCTAAACTGCAGTTCTCCTGTTCTCTCCATGTAAGTTAGTTGTGCGAGTATGCTACAACATAATATAATCCTCTAATACTTCTGTTAAACTAACGATACTTAACAGCAGCCCTTGTTTGCTAAATTATAATATGCATAGATTATTAGGGGGTTTTACAACTTGATAACGAGACAAAGATCATGGAAAATAACGCTGACAACCATTTCAAATTGACTATCAGTTTGTGAAGCTAAAACACTTTGACTATACCCGCCTGGTAATGGCATCTTTGTATCAATTTCCAAAAGCGCTCGTGTATACAGATACGATGGTCACTTACATTAGTAAAACAAACTGCACAAAACTTAGTTACCCAACGACACCATTCGCTATAACTGTACAAGTACGATAGCTAACAGTGTGCTAACTGCCATAGCTAACAAGTACTCAGCGCTAGTTAAGATTGCTATCTTGCTAGCAGACTATTCAAAATACTTCAGTCAAACACCGAGTGAGAAACGCACAAAAGTTGTAATTCTTACACAAACAGGTATGTCCGTCTCGCAAGACAGGGGCAGATTTATTGGTCATCTTAAAGAGTACTACATGTCCAGATCGTTACACTCCAGAATTCACACTCACCTTGCCGTCCGCCATGTTTCCGACTAGGCGTACGCAAGCGAGATCTTTGCGCAACTAGTCTGGCCTGTCGCTGTGTGAAAGGGATAGTTGAATGTGCAAGCGATTTATTTTCCTTGTGCCACCGGTATTTTTAATTTTACAGGTTTAACATGTTAAATGAATTAGATAACGGCGACGCATAAACACCAGTAGACTACATTCGTGGTAACGAAATGATTCGATTTACTGTAATTAGCCTACAGATGGGCAATATTTTAAAAGCAACTTGCTAGTCTGTTACAAGCAGGCACACTGCCTCAAATAAAATAAACAAACAAATATTCAAACGCAAGCTATATGAAATACGCACTATGCTCTGTATATGAATTCCTATTCTCTGTTTACCTAATAAATATAATGTTTACATTTATCGAACGAAAGGAAGATTATGGTACTTTTTGAAGCTATAGCCTATTCATGGGATAACTGCGTTAACAAGCAAGATGGGTGAATTTTATAAGTATGTTTTAATATATGTGATTTTACGCGCATTCATATTGGTGGCCTTTAATGAAACTTATATTTTTAAAAGCAGGTGTGATGCGATATGTTCACTCCTGGTCACAGTCTAGGCTCAGGCCGGCTGCGTAGGCCTACCTTCCGAATCCCGCAGCAGTAATCCGCACTCATCCTCGCGACCCTGGCGCCGGCCGCGCGAGCCGGGGCCCGCCGTTGCCATGGAAACGCATTGGAGGGTGAGAGAAGGATGCTGCAGACGGAGGCTATGACGGAATGTGGGAGCCGGCCAGACGTGGCCGTTGGTTAAGGTGGACCGACCCAAAGAGGGGCACCTGAACAATGAACAGTAGCGACGATAAATTTGCGCGCTTGCGTGTTTGCTTAGCTGAGCAGGCAACCCTAATCCATTGAACAAAATGTATCTCTTAAAAATATATATTTTTAATCTCATATTTTCAGTTAATTTTGTGCTCTAATTTGAGTAGCCTACAATAACATAGACTACAATAAAGTGCAAAATTTGTTTTTCACATTTAAAAAAATTATAGATTTGTGTAGGGGTAAACGAGATAAATATCACAATGCACTAATAATATTTAATGGAAATAGGGAGAATGGATAAAAACTAATAAAAAACTAAAAGTTAAATATAAACTCATCATGGTCAAGAGATACTTTGTTAGTTGTTTGCAAACTCATTTTTCGGGGAATGTTCTCTCCTAATTCTCAAAAGATGGGCATACCTCTTTATCGATTCTTTCATGATTATTATACAGTAAGTCATTACGGTGCCTTCATAACAAGTTTTATTTTTCATAGGGACAATTTCCCATCCAAATACGCAATCCAGAGAGGAGCCCTGTGGCTGCGTTAAGACCAGTCTGCCCCCTTTGCCGATGTCCCTTCATTAGGACATCATGTTCCCAGACGGTAGGCATCATCTGGAGGTTTTATTGCCGGGTGCAGCCTTGAGGGGAGAAGAGGCAGAGACTGACTCTTTACCCTTACACATCGTTAATTACGGGCAGTTGGAGTTGGAGTTGCAGGTGCAAAAAATAATGTCTTTGCTTTAATTCTCAAGGTCGGTTTGACAGCAAGAAGAAAAGAAAAAAAACAGCGAATCTGCTGAGATTTACAGGAACTGTACACAGGGGTAAAAAAAAAACAATAAAACAACTCATCCGCTGGAAGAAGATGAACTTAATTTGTAGTGCGATACATTTGCATTAGTCTCACCCTCCATTCTCGTTAGAGGTGTAAAATATATATACATTAAGGGTGTGTTCTTGCTACATTGTAGAGGTGCAATGCAGTTACTTGGGGTGCTCCATTTGAGGTGTATTGGAGTTGCATTCTGAGTGTAATGCAGCTGCAGTAAAGGTGAAATCTTGCAGGTGAAATGGAGTTACATTTGGAGTGCAACCTTTTTTTATGTTATCTGTGTAATGCAGTTATATTAGAGCAGTGCATAATTCCCTTTAGATGTGTAATGCTGTTACGTTTGGGGCATGATATGTTTAGAGGAGAATCTCGTTATAGCTCATTAGAGGTGTACTTAAGTGGAGTTGCATTAGAGGTGCAATGCAGTAGCATTACTATTTCCCAGACATGCTCACCTCTGATATTACTTACCCAGTCTTAAATGGTAGCCTTGTTCTTATTAATAAAGTCATATTGCTTTTTGTTTCACCTTTGCAAGCTAGGAATTTATTTTGACATTTACGATCTTTCCCCTCATTCAGATAATGGTCATTAAAATGCAATAAAAGCACAACTTCGCCAAAGAAAGCCAGTCGATGTGAGGCAGGAGGTTTGGTAGATGACTGGTATCTGCAGAAATCTGCAGGTATCTGACCGGTTCACTGGTGTGTCACAGAAGCCCTGTCCACCTCTGCGCTGTCTGTGACATCACTTGAATCTCCTCCACCTCTGCTACAACCAAAGATTCTGATCTGCTGAGGAGACAGAGGTCTGGCGGTAAACGGTAATCTCACGTGTGCTTGTGGTGCAACACTGGTACTTGCCCCACGCACACCTATACACACACACACACACACACACACCATGCACTTGAATGGGACGTATCCTTTTCGCTGACGTCTTGGTCTTGGTCAAATTAAATTTCCCCTGATAGCTTTTATTCTTCATGTATATTTCTACACCAGTTGTGACGGTCTCTCCTCTTTTCCTTTTGGAAACAATATTTATTTACAGATGCATCGCTCTCTCTCTCTCGCTTTCTCACTCCCGTACTCTTTCTCTTGCTCTCTCTCTCCCCCCCCTTTCTCGAACCCCCAGTTATTTGGTGAGTTAGCCGTTAGCCGATGTGAGCTGTGTTCACAGACATCCTTAAGCAAGAAAAGCTGGGGGATGACAATGTGGGGGGGGGGGGGAGTGGAGGGGGCGGTGTGGGGCGGGGGAGATGGGTGGTGGGAGAGGGAGGGGCAACCAGAGCTGCAGGCATCATTAAAACAGAGTCTAGCAAAGAGGAGGAGGAGGAGGAAGAGGAGAGAAAGAGTGAGAGAGAGACAGAGAGAGGGAGAGAGAAGACAGAATAAGGGAGGAGAGGGAGAAGAGAACAACGCTCTTCTCTCACAAGCAGCGCACTGCATCCCTCAAGGGAAGAGAGAGAGAGAAAGAGAGAGAGAGAGAAAGAGGAAGCGAAATGTGGACTTCTTTTAACCGGTGTGAGTGCAGCTCCGACTGAGCTTTCAGTGAGAGGACAGGAGGACAGGCGAAAGAGAGAGAGAGAGATAAAGAGAGAGACGCAGAGAGGGAGGGAGGCAGCGAGCGTAGCGTAGTTTTAATCCCCCTGGCATGCGAGAGCAGCCCTTACTGGGTGCTGTGTGTCGCTGTGCGCGCGCGGGACAGGGGGGAGCTGGCCGGGTCGCGGCTGTGACTGTGACTGGAGCTCTGACTGGGGCTGTGACAGGGGCTGTGACTGGGGCTGTGACTGGGGCTGTGACTGGGATGCGCTGCGGCTGACCTGAGCCAGACAGGAAGAGCGTTTCAGCATGCTGGGGAAGGACTACATGCTCGCCATCATCATCGTCAACTATGACGGTGAGTGACATGGAGACACGTTTGTACGTGAAAGTGTGTGTGTGTGTGCGTGTGTGTGCGTGTAGTGTGGTGTAGTGTGTGCGTGTGTGTTTGGGTGCAGTGTTGTGCGTGGTGCGGGTGCCCTCTCTCTCTCTTTCTCCATCCCTGGTTTTCTGTCACACAGCATGCCAATAGCCTCTGTGGCTCACAGGACGACAAACACTCTTTCACACACACACACACACACTCTCTTTCTCACACACACACACACACACACTCTCTCTTTCTCTCACAAACACACTGTCTCTTTCTGTCACACACACACACTCTCTTTCTCACACACACTCTCACGCACGCATGCACGCGCGCTCACAGGCACCACCGGTGTGGACAGTGATAAGGTGACTGCATGATGACTAATGCCACCGTGAAGCTGTGTCCTGTGGCTTCTTTGTGTATCGGGTGCGTGTTCTTTGAGTGGGTTAAAGTTTGTAATGCAGTTACTGGCCGTTTTAAATTACACGCTGGGGACTTTCTTTCTTTTTTAAAGCCACAGAGAGAACGGGAATCTGACAGTTGGACCACGGCTCATAGGTCCTTAGTCCCACTTTAGCCACCTCCTCTTCTCAGGTTATGGATAGATATCCAGCAGGGATCCCTAGAGCAGTGTTGCTGTCTTCCTGACTCCCTGGGTGATATGTGGGACTCGACCGAGGCGTGACTCGAATTCACACCGGCCGGGGAACGGTTCAGCTGTGGCCGAGGGGACTCGGTTCAGTAACTGTTTTTGGGTTTTTTTTATTCACGGAGGTGTGAATGCCGTGTGTTTAATGAGGGGGAGGGAAATCGTTTTGTGGGTGGGGGTGGGGTCCCGACTATGTGTGACTTTGTCGGTTTGCGACTGTGACCGTCGTCCGTTTGGGCGCTACGGGGGGGGGGGCGGTCGCCCTTCCGGGTCTAGTTTCTCCCCAGACACAGGTCTCTAGTCTGGTGACGTCAGACCTGCTTTTTATAGCAGAGGGGTGAGAGCGCTGAACGGTTTCGGGGAATTAACTGAAATAAAATGTTCCGCGGTGTGGCTACTCTTCTCTGGGCTTTAATCTGATTCCCTGTGGCCCGTTCCAGCATCTGCACTTTACGTGATTCATCTGTCCTTCTCCCAGTCGCGGAGGTAAACAAGGTGACAGGTTATACCTCATCGAAAAACTAAACCAAAAAAAAACTTAATTATAATGAAATGTGCAGTGCAAGATCATAGATGTGCATTGATACACTTAATTCAATCTTGATGTTTTTATTTATGTATTTATTTTGTTTTTTTTTTGGAGAAAGGGTTCTCTGAAATATCAGCATTTAGAATTGAACTTAGAATGAAAGAGTTTGGTTAGCAGTACCAAGCACCTCCATTTCAGTAGCCTGTACATTTTGTCCAAACAGAACACTTTCCCTGAGGGGAACCACCGAAGGTCCTTTTGGGAAGGGGATACCGGTGGAACAGATGCATGCCTCACATTCTGTTGGACATTTTGTGCCTGTGTTTGCGTTTCGGTGTTTTAAGTGAACGAATTCTCATTCTGTTCATCCTGTCATTGTTTATATACCGAGGCACGTTTCTTTGATGCTTGGCCGACTGCTGCCTGTGGAACAGGTTTTTCTTAATCCCCACGAGACAACCTGTGGAAATAAAACCATAAACAAAATTTAAAGCATGCATAAATCTATGCTGATATATGATTATCTTGGCTTTCCTACTATCTTTACTCATAAGACACTCTAATGGATGAGCAAGTGTGAATTACTACTACTACTACTACTACTACTACTAATAATAATCGTTTTAACATTGATATTAACTAGGTCAGCTGAGAATTTGTCTTTTACAACGAGGACCTGGGAAATCAAAGTGTGTAGGAAATGCAAGCAGTTGTGTAGCCAATCAGATTGTAGGGGTTGGTCTGATGCAAAGGGTCAGATTTGTGGAAATTCGATGGGCATTGAATTTCTATATGATCTGCCTAACACCTTTTCCAGCAGGGATTGGTTTTTCCCAGAATGCATCGATTTAGGAGCCTGCATTGATTGGCTCTCAGGTCAGATTTTATGACTGGTCAGTGACAGTGCTTCAGCTAGCAGTCCGTGTCTGTGCACAAGATCAGCCCGGGTGCTCATTACAGCTGGACAGGAAGTGGATGCCTCGGCCACAGGAAGTGGGCCAGATGAAAGAGCGGGGGATTTGGTAAATGCTAAATGGACTGCATTTATATAGCGCTTTTATCCAAAGTGCTTTACAATGATGCTTCTCATTCACCCACTCACACACACACACACACACACTCACACGCCAACGGTGAAAGGCTGCCACGCAAGGTACCAATCAGCTCGTTGGGAGCAATTAGGGGGTTAGCTGTCTTGCTCAGGGACACTTCGACACGCCCGGGGCGGGGGATCGAACCGGCAACCCTCCGACTGCCAGAAAACCGCTCTTACCTCCTGAGCTGCTATGTGCTGTCCCATTTGCGATGACGCGGGCGGGCCTGCTCAGGCTGGTAGATTGATCCTGCTTTCCGGGAGGACGGGCGGCGGCGTCAGCGCCTGAGATTGATGCTCTGATCCACTCTGGCCCCTAATCCGCCGGGCTGGAGAGAGCTGACCTTGTGTTTAATGTGCAGAGCGACCCCGTGGAATTACGCCACAGCAGATGTGGTCCCAGTCATCAACGGATAAAGCAATACCTCTCCTATCTCTCTCTCTCCCTCTCACTCTCTATCTCTCTCGCCCTCTCCTATCTCTCTCTCTCCCTCTCCTCTCTCTCTCCCTCTCCTCTCTCTCTCCCTCACTCTCTATCTCTCTCACCCTCTCACTCTCTCTCTCTCTCTCTGCCTCTCTCTCTGTCTCCCTGTCTGCCTCTCTCTCTCTATCTCTCTCGCCCTCTCCCTCTCTCTCTCCCTCTCACTCTCTATCTCTCTCTCCCTCTCACTCTCTCTCTGTCTCCCTGTCTGACTCTTTCTCTCTCTCACTCTCTCTCTCTCTCTCTCTCCCTTTCTGTCTTCCTTTCTGTCTCTCTGCCTCTGTCTTTTTCTCCCTCTCACTCTCTATCTCTCCCTTTCTGTCTTCCTTTCTGTCTTCATTTCTCTCTCAACCCGCTCTCTTTCTTATAATACTCTTGAGATATCTCCTCCCTTCCTCCTGCTCTCTCTCCCTCACTTCTTTTTTCCTCTCCTAAAATTTTTATTTATGAATCTCACTCACTTTCTCTCTCTCAGCTCAGCAGCCTTCATCTTATTCTTTTTCATCTTGTTTTTATGTTTCCCCTCTCTCGCCCGCACCACCTTTAATTAATGTGTCTTTTAATCTTTTTTTTCCTCTCTTGCTCTGTATTTCTTTCCTTTGATGATCCAGAAATTCTCAGAAGAGCAGGATAGCATAGCTGCCTGATGCCGAGGAGTGGAATTTTTACATCTCATAAACCAGTGCGTATGGAAACATCTCCGACTGTATTTCAAATCGGCGTTGAAGGAGCTTGCCTTAAAATTGTTCTGAACCTGCTTTGGTGTCGAAAGGGGTATCGTAGTGGGGGGAAGTAATGGAACTGACCTCAGATGGCCTGCACTAAAAATTTTGCTTTGGTCTACAATGTTTAAGGCATACTATGCTGGATTTTCTACCTTATTTATTTATTTTAAAATATTTTTAAAATAACCATGCTGGGTCAAATCTATGATGCACGGGAAGTTTCTATCTTTGCGCACGTTTGCGGAATCCATTGTCCTCTGCCCGTAGTTCTTCTCAAGCTGTGCTTGAGATGTTTCTGGGCACAACGCTCTTTTCTGTGTGGGCAGGGGTCGGTGTGGCTACATGGCCTTCCTGCCCCCCCAACCCCCTGTCCCCCCCCCCCCCCGGCACACGGCCTTTTGGCCCCCCCCGCCCCCTCAGCATATGGCCGTTCCGCCCTGCCGTCTAACGGTCTGCCTGAGACGGCTCCTCCAGCCCTGACCCTCGCTGTCACTTCCTGTCGGCACATCAAACAGGAAACGTGTCCGTCTGAGCCGCTGCCCTTTGTGGGCACCGCACGGGCGCGTGGCGTGGCCCCCGTGGTGCGCTGTTTCAGGAGGCCTGTAGGGGGCGCATGTCAGCTGATCTGCAGCCTGTAGGATGTGTTCTGTGCTGTCGTGTGTAGGCATGTCTGCTGATCCAGGATCAGTGAGAAGAGCTCTGAGAGTGGTTCTCTATTCATTTCTGAACTGAGCATCAGTAAGGAGCAGCAAGTGTGTGTGTGTGTGTGTGTGTGCGTGCGCGTGTATGTGTGTGTCTCTGTGTGTGTGTTGTTTAACAATATCTTTATTTGCCTCGGTCTTTTTGCAAAAATGCTTGTGAATCCGAAGAATAGCTTCAGCTGTGTTTTAAACCTTCTTCCATACGTATTACCAAGAACAGCCCATAATGAGAGAGAGAGAGCAAGAGAGAGAGAGAGAGAGATGCAGAGAAATCGCCTTCCCCTCCACGTGTGAAAGGAGGCTGTCCTGAGTTTTGTGTGAGTCGTGAGGACGCTTTAATGACGTGGAGCATCGCTCTCTCTGGGCGGCGCAGGGAGCTGGGGCTCTGGCTCCTATCCAGGAGGTTCTGTGCAGAGTGCAGCGAGGAGAGGGCCTGAATTATAATGAGAGGATTCAAATATGGGAGGGATAGTACACACACAAACACACACACACACACACACACACACACACACACATATACACACACACACACACACGCACACACACACACATGCACACACACACACACACACACACACAAACACACACACACACGCGCACACACACACACATGCACACACTCACACACACACATACGCACACACAAACACACACACACACACACACATACACACCTGCACACCTTTGTGTCATTTAAGAGCTCTGGGCAGAAATTTGGCTTTTTATCTTTTTTTTTTCTTTTCTTCTTCTTCCTGGTGATTGGCTATGCCGAGCCCCACAATGGGCACCAAATTGGCCCGTTCAACAACAACTGTGAAATGTGATTTATTTATTTTCCTGGTTGTTGCTGGACAGGCTTTGTGGCTTAATCAGTTGACACACAGGGACCTGTGTAATGTTGGCACAGTTGTGCAGCGCCTGCAGACCTGAAAGGTGTCCACTGCAGTGCCTGAGAGAATTGAGCTTTGGGGGGGGGGGGGGGGGACATACACTATACAGTGTATGTTCCAGAACAGTGAAATGTTCAGTGATAATTCAGCTCTTAACACAGGTCAAGCACTTCAGCAGGGATCATGCACTTAATCAGAGAAAAATGTACTCTGTCAAAACAGATTGAGGACTTCATTGATTTTTATTTTTTTAATTTTTTTGGTGTAGATGAGGGTTTTCTCTGACCTAAACTATACTGAAAAAGCTTATCAGTAAATAAATGAAGGAATATTTGTTTTTCATCATGTTACACCATGTACACCTTGCCAATTTTCAGACAGGGCCAACATTCATGTGTGTCACTTGTCTTAAAACAAGAATGTGAAATATTTCTTGTTTTATTAAAACGACCTTGAAAGTTGATATCCTCTTGAAGGTTTCAGAAAATTTAAAATTCTCGACGTATAATAATGATACCGAAATAACGAAATGAAATAATAGTGAGAATGCTTGCAGCGTCTTTACAGTTTAATGAAGTATAGCGATGATCTGTCTGGAAGATAGCATCATACTGTAGCCATCGGCCGTTTCAGTGTCTGTATATCCACAGCCGGTGTGCCTTATTTCGCCCGAGTCAAATAGGGACACAACACAAAGCAACGGAGTTTTTGCAGTGCGATATGAGGTGCGATTTCCAGAGATCTCATTTCAGAATGTATCTTCGCGTTTTATCGTGCTTATCGCCGTCATCTGGAAGCGATTGTTGTGCCGTAATAGCACGATGTAGATTATCCATATCTGTGGGAAAAAAACCGCACAGTAGATTAAATCTCGCTGACATGCACGGATGCCGCCAACGTATTGGCCTAAATGTGCCATGTTTCAAAAAAACATGTTTCTGTCATCTCTGAGGTGATATTATGAATTGGGAGTTGCCATGCCAACGCAAGGTTATTTAGGAACGCTTTCGGTGTTTGCTCAGGAAAATATCTCGAAGAATATCTATTTTTATGCATAATTTAAGAATGCATCAGGATTTAGGAGCGCGATGAGTTGTTCGCACCGTTTGAGCTGGTGGTAGCGGGAAGTGTTGGGGTGTGTGTGATCTCCGCGGTGTGCAGTGTTGGGTGGTGAGGGGTGAAATGGATCCATTACCAGGCGGAGTTACTCCTCACAAGTGCCGTCTTATCAGCGCCGTTCTCTGATTGTGTTCGTCAGGCTCTCCCGGGTTCGTGATTAGTCCCAGTGTACGGCACTCAAATCACAGTCTGTCTGTGTTCATATGCGCAATTTTTTAAAAACATACTTATGTATATTTGTTTCTTTCTCTCTCTGTCTTTTTCTGTCTTTCTTTTCACATGCTGTCTCTGTTTCTCTCTCTCTCTCTCTGTCTCTCTCTCCCTGTCTCAGCTGTCTGCACTGAAAAAATCTCATGTCACTACTGACCCACTTTTCTACACCCCCACTGTCTGTCTCTGTCAATCTCTCTCTCTTTCTCCCTCTCCTGCTCTGTGATTCGGTCATTTTGTTTGAATTGTTGGCCCGTGCTCAATGTTTGTTACCTGTCCCTGCTTCCCCTCATCGCTCTCTCATTCCCCAAAACACGCTCTCCCGCCTCATTACATGACAGGCATTTAGCAGATGCTCTTATCCAGAGCGACTTACGCAACTTTTCTACATAGCATTTACACAGTACACACTGCTCTGGTTCACAGTGTGTGCTTCAGCTGGATATATACTGAAGCAATGCAGGTTAATTGCCTTTTCTCAACGGGTACAATGGTAGTATCCTACCTGGGAATCGAACCTGTGACCTTTAGGTTCCAAGACCAGCTCCTTACCCATTACACTACACTGCCTCCTCTCCAACTGTGTTTACCACCAGGGTTCCCCTCTCAACTGTCATGCCCTGATAGCTGGTGTGCTTCTGAATCCGCTTATTACATTCATGTGTTTATTTTTGTTTTGGGGGAGGGACAGGCAGAACCGCGTAGCTTTTGTTAGCATCTTGCGCTAATTGGTACATACGGTTTCCTGAGGGAGGTGTCGATGGGTTTGAGGGGCCACAATGAGCCGTCTGCCTCTGTTGAACTCAAGGGCGGCGCTGAATGTCACTCTCACTGGTGCTCTTACTGTCCTTGAGGAGGAACGCACCATTTAACAGAGTTTATTTTAATGTCCTCGAGGATGAACGCAATCTTCAGCAGAGTTTATTTTACTGTCCATGAGCAAGAATGCAGTCTTTTACAGAGTTTATTTATGAGTCTAATAGGGATCACATGTACTCTATCACAGTAAAATGTACACTATCAGAGTGATTTAACACTGAACATGTTACATTGCTTCTCTTAGGAAGCTTTTTTCCCCATCTTATTGAGAATAAAGAAGAAAGAAATAGCTGCTAGAGCAGAGTTGGACAATGAGGGCCGTGTCTGCTTTTGGTTTTAACACCAACTTCTGGCCCTTATTTACTTAATTTGTGCTTACATTTGTGCCATCTGACATTTAACTAGCCTACATTTCATTGATGAGCACATGAATGACAGGTGACAACTTTAAAGGCGTCATTTGGATGGAGGCAAACTCAGTCGTGGCTCAGTTAGGATTGAACTCTTCTGCCGATGTTCTTGTTGTTTGGGCTGCAGATAATATCTGGAGCGACCAGAACCTGGACCCGGACTCCGACCTGCCCCCGGGCTGGCGCACGATCCGGGACAGCACCGGGACGTACTACTGGCACGTTCCCACGGGAACCACCCAGTGGCAACACCCCTCCTACAGCTCCGAGGAGGCCCACAGCGGCATCAGCGGCATTACCGCCGACGACCTCAAGGTGGAGCCGGCGACGGGGAACTTGGGCTGTTCCCTTTGCTCAGGACGGGGTTGTGCGGAGCAGTTCCATTTCAACTCATGATTTCAACCCATGATTTCAATTCATGATTTTAAAATCCATGAATTCAATTTCTTTGACTAAACTGATTTGAAATAGAACTGACCACCGATCCGGTGTTGCTCTGACACTGCTTTACTTAATGCCTGCTGCATGCAAGTGTAATATATGGAATAAAGCTATGATCTCTGTTGCTACTGCAACGCTTGGGTTACCAGAGGCATGGCCCGGCGGAAGTGATGTCATGCTTCTCCTCTCTTCCTCTTCCTGTCCAGAGCCTCGGTGTGGATGGGCGAAGGCGATCCCGGGGCAGGGAAATTGAGAGTCCGCTGGCTTCTGTAAATAACAGGTAACACCTGTACCCCACACCGTCCAATGACTGGAGTATCTCTCCTATGCATTAGGTGTGTAGGGGTCCTGGAGACATGTCAGGCCTCTGTATACCTAGCTCATTTTACACTCTCCCAAAAATGCCTCCTACGCCAGTACCCCATTACATGCTACACGCTCTAAAATAACTTCTACTGAACAGAACTCGTGCTTTCAAACTGCGCACACACAGAAACACACACACATACATGCACACACGCTGCACACACTGCACACACACACGCACACACAGCCCCTACCCATCTGTCTATCAGGGCATAATCTGGGCATTCTCTTGTTTACTCAGTGCTAAAATAAGGGAATAAGAGCAGCGTCTGAGCTGGTGAAATGTGGCTGATGTGCACACATTCGCAAACCCACATACTCACACACATACACATCCACACGCGTACACACTCACACACACGCGCGCGCACGCACACACGGATCAGTGATGCAGATATTAAGATATTAGCTCAGACCATTAGCTGCTGGGTGCATGTGGGGGGGGGGGGGGGGGGGGATGGGGGTGAGGTTCTGCAGGCTTGAAACTCAGCTAAATGAAGAAACACCCGAAGCTGGCCAACAATCAGTCATGAGCTCTCTCTCTCTCTCTCGATACAGTACCAACTTAATTTAGGACCTTTTAAAAGAAAACATGGACTTGTTCCAGCGTTCCCAAAGCTCTCTGCTGAAGGGACTTCATCCTGTAGGGTTCTGCCGTGATGATAGGGTTCCCGCCATTGTCTTAGTGCCCCTTGATGGGCACCCCTTACCTGGAGAGTTCACCACATACAGAGCCTTGGTGGCGGTAGAGAAAATGCATTTTTTGCTGGGACCCCCCCCGCAGAGGCAGATAGCTCCGGAGACAGACAGACACGCAGGCTGGTTTTTATCACTAGCACATAGCCGCTATGGCTGTGTCACTGTGAATATGGATGAGCGTGGTCGTAAACAATCTACATAAATAATCTCTCACGGCGGCAGTTACTGGCGACAGATCTGACGGAAAACAAAGCGTTCGCTGCCTAACGTGTAGATGCATTAATTGCGAAAGTTATTGCTCTTTTTTTCTTCCCCCATGGATTTATTTCTTGATAATAAACTTGTAGGGATTGTTATTGCGGTTGGCAGGTTGTACCTTCTAATCCTGGCAGAGACAATGTTTCAGCGAATTTTTCCTTGCCATCTTTTTTATGCCACCAATAATAGACTTTGGGTGGATTTATAAAACAACATAAATTCTCAAATGTCTCGAGAATGTGTCTGAACTGGGACGCCAGCATTTCTGTAAATAGCCTAGAAATAGAGGCAGATAAATGTGAACATTAAAAAGAAATAGTAATAGTCATCCACGCCTTGGGCGCAGAATCTTGTTGCACAAGGCAGTATGGCGTCTGAAAGGTAGCCTGGAAAGAACGTCTGCACACAGAAATAAAAAAAGCTCATAATTTCACGACCACACAGCCAGCTTGCAGGGTGAAAGGGGAGGAGCAAAAAAGATCTATGAAATATAATTATTTAAATCCTGAAACATGTTGCACAACTGCCACATGTTCATTGGGAATCCGTCATCTGTGTGGGCGGGATTATAAAGATACTCTTAAACCTTCATAGTATGTTTGCGGTCAATTTGACCCCGTTCAGGTTTTGACATCTCTTAAGAACCAGTTAACCTTATTTTTTCATCTTGATACTGTATGACTTTTCCTGATTTGGTAGGGTTAAATATTAAACATGCAATAATTATAATGCTGTTTTTAAAAGTCCTGTACCTGCTTTTTATACAAAGGTGTTTTGTGGGTTAATTTTGACCCCAGGCTCAGTAGCTGTATAAAACACTTAAAAAATATACAGCCTTTTTTATTTTTTACCTAAAATTGTTTTTGTTGATTGGAGACTTTCCTAAGTTCAACTTGCTCAAAGAACTTTCTCACTGACCTTTAATATTTAAGCACAAGGACAAGGAGAAGGTGACACGCGAAGTGTAAAAAAAAAAATTCTGTTACAATAAATGTGTGCGCGTTTAAATTGTTGGGTTCAGTTTGACTGCAAAACATAAGGGGTGTCATAAAACAAATTTGGACATAAGTTGGATTAAGCTTCCTGAACCCCCTGCTTCCCCCTGCAGGAGGCCTCTGTCCTGGCAGGACGACTACTTCTCCTCCAACTCAGATCCGGACTCCAAGGTACACCTGTTGAACACCTGCTTCCGCTTTACCTGCGGCCGTACCTTTCAGCAGAGGCACACAAACTGAAACTGCCTCACGATTCATAGCCGTGTGGCTTTTAATCACTGTTACGCACAGAGAAGACTTTGCTTCTGAGCTACTGGACATGGTCTCGTTGCGTCAGATATGAGGGATGTAATATTAGCCTATATCACGTGCAAAGACAGCGGATAAACATTTGCCTTGAAACCGCCTGTTCGGTTCAGAAGCTTTTTTTTTTTTTCCTAATTCATGCCTTAAATTTCACATAGAAGCTGTGTGTGCATTGTGAATAAGCAAGCTGATAATGCAATGTAATGTAATGAAACACAAGGTCATGATAAGGCTATGTTGAAGGCAAGGCTGCCCAACCCTGGAGATCTACCGTCCTCTAGATTTTCATTTATTTGGCACACCTGATTCAGCTAATTAGTCGCTCAATGAGATCTCTACTAGTTGAATGAGGCCTGCTTTGTTTGGGTTGGAGGGAAAACCAACTGGGCAGCCCTGGTTTTAAGGGCTCGTGGTGTATTATCTGCGTTGCTTTTAACATCGTTTCTGTTCCTGGCTTGTCTACGCTTTTCCCCCTGTGAAGTGCTTTGCCGTACGCTCCCTGGGCTGGGTGGAGATTCCCGAGGAGGACCTGGTCCCGGGGAAGAGCAGCATCGCTGTCAACAACTGCATCCAGCAGCTGTCCCACAGCAAGTGTGAAGGGCGGGACGATGTGGGGGCCTGGGGGCAGGTGAGCGGGGGGCCTAGGATGATGTGGGGGTAATATCTGGGGCAATTTATGATCATGTTAAGGGTCCCCCCTTTTCCATACTGCACAGTGTCTGGCTTGAATTTGTACAACGTGGCAGCACAAAAAACTGTGGTAATTCCAAACGCTGTTCACAAGCCCATGGAAAGTCAATGGGTAACGTCACAGTCACTTGGTCCATATTTTTTCTACAGTCCATGTTTGCACTGTTATGTTATGGTCTCCTGCAGGGTCAGGACATGGTGATGATTCTGAAGAAGGACACCCTCAGCCTGGTGGACCCCATCGACCAGAGCCTGATCCACTGCCAGCCAATCGCCAACATCCGGGTCTGGGGCGTGGGCTGCAACAATGGAAGGTGAGGCAGGGGGCGAGGCCATGGGAAGGGGGAGGGGCCATGGGGTGTGGTTGGAGCCGGGATCATCATGGTAAAAGCTAGGTGTTTGGTGGAAGCGGGTATGACAGTTGTAACAACTTCCCCCACTGAAAGACACGTGGTTTGCACCTGAGGTGAAACGATATTAAAGCGTGTAGATAATGAGTAAATTTCACAAATGAGGATCCTCAGTGAGGATCAATTCAAATTTGCATGTTGTTAAACTTACTGGATGAATATCATCATGAAAAACTGTTTCTTTTCATTTCTACTGAAAATCAGACGAGAACCAATTATGTTCGCTCAAACATATTTGCTGATGAGAAGTTACAGGTTGAAGTACACTTGCTTGCACAAGTAACAGATTTGTGTTAAGGTGGGCGCCTGGATACATAAAGTTATTTTGTATATAGGAGAACCATGTTGCGTTGAGTAAAGTTAGTCATTTTGGGTCAACTGAGGCTTTGGCCTTTAAAACATTTCAGCCAGAGGCAAGATGAATCTGGCAGCAGCTATTTTTGGACATGCTCTTGAGGTACTTCTTGGAGAAAATGAACAGCTGACCTGACTGAGTCTTGAGTGTATTCTGGCTGTTAAGCAGCTGTCATCACAGGGAAAGTAATCAGACAGAACTCGAGAAGAAGGGAAATATCTTGAGAGCTCTCGGGTTTAATTAAAAATAAAAAATACACTTCTCTTTGAGCTCATCCTGGTTATTTTGGATTTTAATCAAATGAAATAACTGGAGTGCTTTGGATTTAGAGAATCAATTCACTTGAAATTACAACAAATTTAGTTTCAAACAAAATTATGTCTGCAGGGACAAAACAAATATCACCTGAGGCAATTTGGGCCAGATTTGGAAATATACAAATCTATTTTTAACATTTATTTTTTCTTTTTTTATTGCCACCCTTGAAAAAAACAGAGACAGGTAATCATTTTTTTTTCTCCTCTCTTTCTCTTCTGAGTAGTTTTCTTTGATATGCCATTTGTAGTGAACTCTTGCATGTAGTAAGTCTTGCATAGTGCTGTTGGAGACCTTTTAAAGTTTTGTCATTAACTGAGGACTTGAATCCAATTTCTGCCCATGCTTCATCTACAGTACCATATGTTATCGTGGCATGTTGTCGAGTCTCATGAACAGTGCAGTCCCTTTGACCTGTGGCATAAAAGTACATTAAACATGTACATGTATTTATGCTAGTAATGCAACAGTGTTTTATTGCATTATTTCATGTATGTCTTGTGCATGTTGAAATCGGTTATATAGTCCATTTTTTTCAATTGCAAATGAACTCTAAAGATATGAGCAGGGATGAGAGGTTAACTGCATCTATTTTGTAGTCCAATTCAGGAGGGAGACTGGCCTCACTTGCACATAGTGCTGCCTTTTTGGCAGCGTGAGCATATAGGAAGAGCTGTGTATATGCATATGTTTGCTCCCGTATAAAATCTATGAATAAAGTTTTACATTGAAAAATTGCATGTTTTGGATTTTAAATTGCTACAGGCTTTGTGCCTCCTTTGCGTATAATCTTTAAAAGCCTGCCACTTGTCATTGACGCGTAGCGCACAGAAAAGACACTTGAAGGATTTAATGATGAACACACTGGTATCAATTACTTTAACGGGTTCAGTACAACTGATGAAGGTGGTTTATGGCTGAACCGCCCTCCTCTCAGATGAATAGTCAGAGAGTCATTTCTGGGTTGGGTCCAAGCCGTTAAAATCGATGCTGTTGCCTGGGTCCCTGCACGTACTGCGTTGCCCGGGTTTAAAAAAATCACAGGGGCTCGTTTCAGGATATCACCGCCATTTGCAAACCCACTGTTAACATCACAGCAGACCCTGAGCACAAGTCACGATTTGAGGAAGAGGGGATTATAAATATTGGACAGAACTGATTGCAGGCCTGCCCCAGGGTCCGCCTCCTTCATGCTGAGTCCCATGTGAAGGGCCCTTTATTTTCTGAAGATGACAGACTGCCTGGATCATGAACAGATTCTGCAAGTCTCCAGCTCCCTTGCCAACAAGTGAATTTACCATGGAGTATTTCACTGAGATGGGAAATGAAATGTTATTTTTTTCATCTACATCTTCTTCTCCTTGGAGATTTGTTGTTGGTGCCGATGAGAAACACATTAACTATTCCCTTTGACTCAAGTGTGTTCCCTTAATAATTGAAAAGCTGAGGGAATTTTGATTTTTTTTTTCTTCTGTCTGCCATTTGCACATGTAAATGAGGTTCAGTTGTGCACTGTGAACATACTGTTTCCTCACATTTTGCACTGTAAATTTGAATCATGTCAGTCACTCAGAAAGGGAGCCTAGGCTAACATGATTTTGACTGGTTTTTGGCTTATCGGCTAATAACACGTTATCGGCACAGTTGACAATTTGTCCATCAGTACTCATGATCGAATTCAGAGGAATGATACTATTAGAACTGACAGATGGGTTAATGGTTAGATGCAATCAGGCCCATGGGCTTTACTAATATCCTACGAAGCTGGGATGCTATGGTATTAAATTTCACTAGTGATTTAGCAAAATTTACTCATTACCTAATTACACGACAGGGGATTCTCTGAAGCTGACCCCAGCGGGCTTTACCTCGATCAGGACATAAGCCTGCAACCTCCAGCGTTACAGCTCTTTGACCTCCACTGTGCACCGCTGCCACTTGCCTTAAGCGAGGGTGATAGATTTGAGTGTTTCGCGTCGGTCCCCAGACAGCCGGCAGCTTCCTGTGTTCGCCCTCTCTGTCATCCCAGCCCCTGAGGGGGGTGGGGGAGGGGGGGGGGGGTTAGCAACGCTGCATGGATTGCTGTTATATATAGAACCCAGACTATAAAGACTCTGCCCTCCAGTCATCCGAGGGACACTACAGCTCTAGGTCAGTGCAGAAATAAAGGGCGGCTTGTTTACATTACCCCCCCCACCGCCCGTCCCTACGGCCTCTAAAAATAGCCAGACGGTGGAACCATGGCCGAAAAGACAAATGGGCTGAGTCAGGAGGCAGTCTCCATGCTCCTGCATGCCTCCCGGCCTCTAACCGGAACCCAGAACCTCCCGGAACCCATCCTGTCACTCCTTTATTGCCGATCACTGTGAAACTGAGGAACAAAATTTGGAAATTTGATTCGGAATTTGATGCAGAGTTCCTTGCATCACCGAGGAGTTGTGAGAGAGGGCTGCTCTTCGACCACGACTCAAATGTCGACATGGTCACCGGTGTCCACCTGCACCGGAGGGCATTTTCCTGGTGCCCACCTGAAATAACCACTCTGGAGTCTTTTGAAGCAGAACTAATCTGCAATTGAAAGTGTCTGCTAAGTTGTCTCATAGATTTGAGGTCATCAAGGCCCTCCTATACTGTGCTCTCATTGAAGGAGCCTGGAGATAGCATATTTGCTCTTTATCAACGGGATCCAATGATGTTTGCACTAACTGTTACTTGAGTTTCTTGATGGGTTTTGAGAGTAGACTGTATGCTACTTCTAGAAGCTAGAGAGACACTCTTCCAGAGGGACTAGGAGTGTATGCACTCTTCCAGAGAGGGACTAGGAGTGTATGCTACTCTTCCAGAGAGGGACTAGGAGTGTATGCTACTCTTCCAGAGAGGGACTCGGAGAGCTGCTTCCTGGTGATATTGTATGTTTAGATGTAGACTGTAGTACTCTCTAGAGAGGTCTAGAGTGTACCTCTTCCAGAGAGGGACTAGGAGTGTATGCTACTCTTCTAGAGAGGGACTCGGAGAGCTGCCTGTCCTTGGTTTGATTATTTGTGTACCCTGTTTGACTATTTGTGTACCCTGTTTTTGATTCTTTGTGTACCCCGTTTGATTATTTGTGTGCCCTGTGCCCTCTAGAGACTTCGCCTTCGTGGCGAGCGACAAAGACACGTGCATGCTGAAGTGTCACGTGTTCCGCTGCGACGTCCCGGCCAAAGCCATCGCCGCCGCGCTGCACCAGATGTGCTCCAAGGTGAGCGCCGTGTCCCCTCGCCTACCCCCCCCCCTCCCCCCGACAAGCCACCCCCCCCCCCCCCCACCCCCTGGTGCCTCCGTGTTTTTATTTTCTGCTTCATTTTCGTATCACCTTCCAAAAACCGAACCTGGGGGTGAAACCGAACCCGGCCTGCTGAATGGCCAGAATTATCGTCCTTCATAAGCTTTTTAGGAAACTCATTTTTCATAAAAGTCAAAAGGGTCGCGGCTATTAGAGCTTGCTAAAAGCAGCGCAAGCCTTCTGTCACCTCCTGGAAATTCACCCCTTCTCGCACCTGGGTTAATCCCGCTCGGATATGCCCATGTTTGCTGGTTAAAATTAGGCTGGAAGAGCAGGACTGCTAAAAACAGAAACTAGGGAAGGCGGGAAATCCGCCACTGGTGTTTTCACAAAATGCTTTAAATTAGCATATAAAAAAAATAACCCAATTCTTTTTGCCAAAGTCACCTTCATCAAGGCTTGAGGTTATTCTTTATAAGTGCCCAGTAATCATCATGCAGAAAAAGGCTAAACAATTTCACTTGATTGATTTTTGATTTTTAAATTATCTTTAAATAATAATTCTAACAGGTGACCAGTTGTCTGTCTGTTTGTCTGGATAGTGGCAGAGAGCATCTCAACGCACCCAGTCATGTACGAGGCAATGAAAATAGGAGCAGTGCGTGGAACAGGTGTCCAGGTGAACAAGTGTCCATGAGACCATGTGCTCAGGTGTTCAGGTGTACATGAATAACAGGGGTCCAGCTGTACAGGTGAACAGGTCACCATGTGTCTAGGTAACCAGGTGACCATGTGTCCAGGTAACCAGGTGACCAGGTGTCCAGGTGACCAGGTGTCTGTCTCGTTCCAGATAATGGCGGAGAGGGCTGCCATGCACCCCACCATGACACGCTCTTTGACAGCTGAGGGCATCTCACCTGAAGACTTACCACGGCAAGGTAACATCCTGCTACCAACCTACCCCCTCAGTCCCAGCTGAAGCGCAACCCCCCCCCCCCTCAAAACCCCCAGGGATTGAACAGTTGCATCTGGCTTGAACATAATTGCATTTTTGTACCAGCGTTTTTATTATTATCTCTGGAAGCTCATTAGCATTGATTACACTCTTGCTCAGTAATGATGTCATTAGTATTAATTACACTTCTTCTTTGCGGTAACGATGTCTGCACGTTACTCGGAACGTGAGAGAGCTGTGTGCTCACTGCCCGAGTAGCTCCCCCTGGTGGCGGGGAAGCTGACCTGCGCTGCCGGGCCTTGTGTTTTGCAGTGGGTTTCCTGGATGCGGTGCGACAGAGGGTGCAGAAGTTCTCGGTGCAGTACATCGGAAACCTGCCCGTCCCTCGGGCTATGGGTGAGTCCGTATGGAGGAGGGGGAGGAGCTAATGGGGAGGGGAGGAGCCAATGCAGACAGGTTTTTTATTGGCTGAGACAGTGGTGAATGAGGGGAGTGACTAAGGGTGACATGGGTGTTTATACAGCGCCGTGAAAAAGTATTTGCATCATTCCTGATTTCCTCTATTAGTGAACACAAAACACAATTTTTAAATCATTTACTTAATCAGCCGAATCTAATTAGCATTTACATTTGGTTAATTGGTTGATTGGGTGACTAAGTGGCCAATTGCTTTTTCACATGGGTGATATGGGTGTTTGATAACTTTTTCATTAAATAAATGATATAACCATTTTAAAAATGTGTTTTGTGTGTCACTGTGACGAATATGCAATAATAGAGTTAATCAGGAAGGGGGCAAATCATTTCTTCAGGGCGCTGTATTTACTAACTAAGAGGCACCAGGTTGTCATAGGATATTTAATTATGTAGCTTTTCTCTCACCTTCTCTCTTGATGTGGATGCAGTAATGTTACTGCAAATAGCCCACACATAATATTGAATGTCAATAATTATGCATGACTTGAAGGTCAAATTATGTTTCCATTATGACAGCTTTATTTAGGATAATGCTCGGCGTCACCCGCCAGAAATAAATTCTTATTGAGTTAGAGGCTTCAGTAAAAAGGAGCGGACTGTTTTTAGTCAGATGACGGTCTGCGGATTGCGGTCTCGCGCTCTGAGCAGCAGCGAGTTCTCCGTGGTGCCGGCGACTGCATCGCTTTCTCCGGTGAAGCCTGCAGAGCACTCGTCTGGCTTTTCTTTTTCAATGTCATTGTGTCGTCGATGTCTGCCGAGCCGTGACCGCGTCGCGGGGACGAGCGCATTCACTACGGGCTCCGAAACGGCCGCGTTCATCGGGGAGTTTACCGCGATACGGATAGTCGCCTCTCCCCAGCGGGCTGCCGGGAACAGAAGCTCTTTAATGTCAGAGCGCCCTCGCTGTCCTAGGCGTACGCGCGCTTCCACAAAACGCTCTCCGCGGGCGTGACCGCTCGTGCTATTATAAACAGCTCATTTAAAAGAGCTAACGGCGGCTGTGTGAGCCGGTAAACCACCAAGGAAAACATCTGGTGCGAAGGTCTGCGCGCTGTCACAGTACGTCTCCTCTGTGTAACCGCTCACTTAGTGCCCATATTCAGCGCTCCCACGGTACATGAAAACACTTACAAATCCTTGAAATATCTGCATCACGGAAAGTCATGGAAAACATTTTAATTTTAGGAATTTAGCTGATGCTCATATCCAGAGTGACTTACAATTAGTGCACAAAGAAAAGGCCCAGATTCATAAATCACCAACATTTCAAATAGCAGTTAATGAGATCGTAATGAGATCAGGCCGTCAAGCGCTGGTGATAGGCAATCTTTTGTTACTGGAATTTACGTGTGGACAGTAAGGTAGAGAGGTTTGGTGCCATTTTATTAAATCCTGTAGTGACAGGTATATTCTAGAGCCCTCTCTGTTTTGGAGGATTCCCCAATGCACCCGGCTATTCCCTTCTGCACTCTCCAGCCTTGCTGCATTGCAGGTGTGAAGGAGCGCTCTCGTGTGAAGTTACGCTTCTCACACACTCTCCTGTGATTGGCTCCCGCAGGTATGGAGGTGCTGAACAGGGCCATCGAAAGCATCATGAATGCGCGGGACAGAGATGAGTGGGAGCCCATCGCCATCCACGTGTCGGACACCCTGCTGTCGCTGTGGAGGGGACAGGTGAGCGGACCCTGCGTGATGTCACCGTGACGCAGTGATGTCACTGTCCTGAAAGACGTCACTGTGAGCCCTCTGTAGAATCCCTGAACACCTAGGGCTGCTGGGTGACTCATCCTGTTAAAGCGCTGTTCTAGCGCACAGATGGGCCTGACAGTCTGGTCCTGAGGAGCCTTAAAAAAGAACAAACAGAGATAATAATGGGGTATTAATAATGATGTTTCAGAATGTTCTGGTATTGTGGAGAAAATGAGGGAGGAGAGAGCGGAAGATGACAAAAAGAACAGTGGTGCTTCCTCTTTCAAGTGTAGCCATTTTTATCTTTCTTTTCTTGCCTTTTCCTCCTTCCTCCTCACTCCTCCCCCTCCTTACCTCTCCACCCCCCTCTCTCTCTCCCCTCTTCCTCCCCCCTCTCTCCCACCCTCCTCCCTCTCCCCCTCTCTCCCTCTCCCCTCTGTCCCACCCCTCCCCCCTCTCTCTCCATACCCAGGACGGGGAGGACCCTTTCTGGGAGTTTCAGGTGCGTTACCTGACCTTCCTGGGCGTCGGCCACGACACGCACACCTTCGCCGTCATCGTGGACTCCGGGAAGCAGCAGTTCGAGTGCCACGCCTTCTGGTGCGAGCCGGACGCCGGGAACGTCTCGGAGGCGGTGCAGGCGGCCTGCATGGTACGCCGCTCGTTGCCGAGCTCTTATTGCCATGGATACAGGAGCTGGCTCTTTGCGAATGTGGCACTTAGAAGACTCGATGAGCGAGTCATAATTAGGATACGCTCTCAGAAGAAAAGGGTTCCCAAAGGCTTCTTGTGTCTGCCTCCGTAGAGGAACCCTATTTAATTCATGGGTTCTTTTTCAGGCAAAATGGTTCAATTTCTTTTCCCTTTTCACACCTACCATAGAGGGTTTCATAAAGAACTTGAAAAGATGTCCCAATGCCTTCTTGTATTCCTGAGATGCACACTGACGCTCTTCACTTTTGTGAGTGGATGGACAAGCGCATTTGCTGAGTGAATGTGATGTTGTATTGCACTGAAGCCAGTTTGTGTCTTAATTTGTGTGATGCAATGGCAGTCTTGTTCAACGTGTGTATGCCCAACCCTGTTCCTGGAGCTCGTAGGCGCGGCTTGTAGGTTTTCACTTCAACCGTTACAAAGCACACCTCATTCAACAGCTAGAGATCTCATTGAGGTGTTAATTAGTAGAATCAGTTGTGCCAAATTAGGGTTGTAATGAAAACCTACAGGACAGCAGATCTCCAGGAGCAGGGTTGGGCAGCCCTGGCAAACACGTTCTCACACAGACTCAGTCTATGTGTTTGCGCCCCCTGCAGGTGCAGTACCAGAAGTGCTTGGTAGCCCAGACACCGCCCGTCAAGTCCAAAATGCTGCGGGCCGGAGCCAAGGTGAAACGGACCGCCTCCATGGACATCTCCCCCTTTCATCACCCCCGTCACCATGGCAACTCCTCCCCCAAATTTGGAACGTCCAGCGTGAAGAAGGGCATGATGGCTTTCTTCGACACCTTCCGGAACAAACAGACGGCAGTGTCCATGCCCTAGGGCCTGGTGAGGAGGGGAAGCGGGGAGGAGCAGGGTCTGTAGTTGGGCGGTAAGGGGGGGGGGGTGTGTGGGGTGGAGGGAGAGAAAGAGAAAGAGAGAGATACAAAGAGACAAAACCAGCTTTTCAATTCAAGTCCTGGGGGTTGTTGGTTTTTTTTTTCCCGGCTTGATGGGTGACAGTAATCACAGAAAACATAACCTTCTGGGATAAGTGTAATTTTAAGCAACGCTGCAATTATACAGTATTTGTAGTCATGTACATATCCAAATGGGGGTTTCGTCCGAGGTACAGTTTTTACACGAGAATCGAGGTGCTGTTCTGCCACATTCCATGCCTCTATGACGAGACTCTGAGCCACACACAGAGTCTTTTAATATCGGATTACCATAGAACATGAAAGGGAACAGGTCGGATGAAATGAGGAAATCAACGGCGGTGTCTGTGAGCGAAACGGGAACCTGTAAAGGACATGGACACATCTGCGCAAATCAATGAGTCGACAAACTAAAAAAAAACCATTTAAAATCAACTCCTGACCAATGAAGAACAAACAAACTGACCCCTCCCCCCCCACATCTCAAACTACATTTCCATTATATACTGGGTACGTGCAGTGTTAACACTGATGCTCTCAACTTCCGGGGAGTCTGTACCTGTGAATGGTTGTGTAAACCTTTCAGCTGCCCAGGCTGATAACTAAAGAAAAGGGGATTAGGTTTCAGTCTTTTTTCTCCGCACAGAACAGTAGCTGTGAAAAAGGCTTAATAGAATAACCCGTAGTGCTCGCGCAGACTCGGCCTCCTCATATCCATTAAGCCTCGAGCCGAACAACGTCTAATGGCACATTACTTCATTACAGCTGACCTCTGAGTGCTCATCCTAAATCAAATGGGCACGCCAGCCCCCCACATGCTGCGTGTCGCGTCGCTGTTAAATACGATGTGAGATACACCCAATGTCACTGCTGGGTCTGTCTTAAGCAGCTGCCCAGCAGTGGACAAAAAGACCTTTAAGCTTTTCGCTGCTCTGACAGGAGGACCTTGGTTTGTGTCAGACAGGGCTATGTGACTGTCCCGGGATTACACCTAGGGCAGGTGTGCACACCAGCAGGAATTTGACCCACTAAGATGAAGTGCAAACTCCCACTTTTCAGGCAAAAGAGAAGGGGAAAAAAAATAAAAAGCAGGTGGTATATTCTACCTGCTAAAATGGGAGGGGAAACTCCCACTTCTCAGCCAATGGAGAAGGAAAAAAAAAATGCAGGTGGTGCATTTGACCCACTTAAATGGAGTGCAAACTCCTACTCATCAGCCAACAAAGAAGATGAAGAAAAAAATTTCTAAATACAAACTTAACTGAGGAGCATGTAACGCGAGAAACTAAAATAAGCTGAGTAAGGTTAAAAGCATCTCCTTTTATAGCTGGCCGTCCTTATACTCGCTTCCCAGCACCACTGCTTGCCTGCCCCAGTCCCAGAATGCAACGCTCGTTTGGATGCTTTTTTCGACGCAAATTCAAAAGACCGTGTCACTCCCTGCTCAGAGTTTAGCCAAAAAAATAAAAAATAACAATATGAATAATAACAATATAAATTCACAAAGATAAGATACAATTGAAAATATGATTGTGGATTATTGCTGCTATTATTCTTATGAAGACACGTTCTGGCACTTATATATAAAAAAAAAATAAAAATAAATTAAAAAAAAAACAGTGATACTTTTTGATGGGGGGGATTGTTCTATCTGGGGTACCAGGAGAGAATGCATGTGGCTTTCCCTTATTTATTTAGGATTCTACATGTATGCTGTGACATGTACGCACACGTGTATGTGGAAGACGTGCGTGTCATCCGAGCATGACTGGGAATGGCGCTTAGGCAAGGAAATGCCACTCTTCAGGAAGTGACTCGTTTCATGTAGCTCCTCCCCTTATTCTAATCATGCATTGCTGTATAAGACAAATCAACTCAGGTCTCCTTGCTATTGAAGATTAAACAAAACAAAAAAGGATGGGAAAGGACTGTATTCGCGCATGTAATAACATGTATATCAATGCCTAGCTGAAGAGAATTGGTTTGAAACGCTGTCATAAACGATTCATGTAGAAATGTATGTGTTCTTTGCTATTTATACCAATAGTGGAACTCTATATTTGCAGTAAATTAGCACAAAGGGTAGTAAGATGTCATGTAAATGCAGCTGATCTTTTTTATCGTAATAATAACACACAGTTACGCTGGATCGAAGTTGTGGTCTTTACTGGATCAATAAAACTGTGAATTGCTTGGGAATCTTTGACTGACTTGTACGTTATTTTGCGTGTGTTAGATTTTAAGAGAGATTTCCTCTGCAACATTCTGCTCTTCTTGGTCTTGATATGCTTTATTTGCAACCACATTATCACACTTTAACACACAAAAGAACACAAGTTTTATTGAAAATAGCAACATGAAGTGTGTGTGTGTGTATACCAAGCAGGTTATTTGTGTGATGTATATACTTCTAACTCCGGGGTTTTTAACAGGCAGTTTGTGGACCCCTGATCCAAAAATTGATATAATATAGATTTAGGAATTAAAAAAAAAAAAAAGTCTGGATGGCAGTGCCTGGATAAGAAACTGTTGAAATCCCCTGCTCTCACTCACTGGCACATTACTGCCATCTACTGAGCTGAATGAGCATTGCAGCACTCGAGGGCTGCATCTGAATCCAGTCCTAAAATGACCTCCCCTACTCCCTATCCTGGGGTTTTGCACATGAATGCACAAATCAGCCATGTTGAGTAGCTCCCAAAATCTAGGCAGTGAAGTCTAGGTAGGTCAGGCGGCCTGCCACAATTGCCCCTTACCGCCCTGTGAGTAACCCTCCTTGTGATGATGCCAGTAAGAAATCACACAAGTCACACTATATGAGGACGACAAGTACGATGTAGAGACGATTTTATTGGAGGAAACAGTGACATTCAAGAGGAAATGTGAGTTCCACCCCAGTGATGTCATTGGTTGTATGTCTCTGGTAACAGCAAATGACAACAGCGCTATAACCTCACCAAACATTATTCCCTAAATATATTAAAATGTTACAGATTGTTCAAAAAAAGAGCAAGGTGGTCCTCAAGGACCATCAGAGGCCATACTTTGCTACAACTCTGAAATGTCCAAACTGCCAACTATGCTATGTAATTCAAGTTAGTCAGCTATCGATTCCAGGCCAATATTCCTTTAGAATACAGCTAGAGACACCTTTAAACCTCTCATTCAAATGCCTGAACTGTAACGCTTCCCCTCTGTAACCATCACAATCCCCTTCTCTCCGGTTAAACTAGATTACTGGATTCTGTTCGCACTGTGTCGGATGGACGATAACACAGCCCACAGTACATAACGTAACAGATAACTTAATTCATAGTTACCAATGACATGTAACGTCGCTAGGTTGCTCTAATATATTTTATAATAATAATGTTTCGAGTCAAAATGATGTACTGAAACAATATATCGCTTGCCTCTTTAAAAGAACCCGCAACTTGTTGTTGAGTCCGATACGAGCTGTTTCACGTGTATAAAACGTCTCACCTGATTGGCTAACTAGACATTCATTCTACCAACGGATTGGCTTTCTGCCTTAGCAACGGAGCGCCATCTTGAATGACGGTCAGGATGGGAAAGAAGTCCGAAAGAAGGCCCTCTTATGGAGGATACGGAAGTCCATGAACAGTATTTTAATGTAATATTTTACTATTTTGGAAGGATATTAACGATGCAAGACGACTCGAGAGTGAAATCGACTTGACCGAGAGGGATTCATAAATGCCCGAACCGCAATAGAGGTGAGGTTGCAATAAGGTAGCCGCTCATTGGATGTTTCTCCGGGCCCGCAGTCAGTATGGAGACTCACGAATTATCCGGATTCCTCACGGGGAGGGGAGGTGGTGAAGGGGAGAGTAAAGTTTGGTGCAGGATACTGTGTGGTGTCACTCGAGTTTAAATAAATGGAAATTTAAGAATATTGTTTGAATTAACTTCATTTGTTCAGTGTGCATGCCAATAGCTTGGCACTTTCATCAAACGGAGCAAGATGACGTTAATGTCTATTTTATCGAACATGAATTTTGCAACACGTGTGTTGTGTGGCACCTAGCGAACGTTAGCTAGCTAGTGTTTGCGTGCTAGGACGTAGGTAGCTCCGCTTGTGGTTTACTTCATTAGCAAGCCTTGTGCGGAGATATTTTGATTACTAAGAAACTAATTAGACATGCTTCCATATTTTGAACATTAGCTTTAACGTTAGCCGCCTAGCTAAGTTATATTTGTTAAAACTTAGGTGGTTGAGCTGATGTTATTTGGCTGGGTAGCTAACGTTACAGCAACACATTTGTTAGCTGGCTATGTGACCCGAGTTGGCAAACGAATGACCTTCAAAAGTCTTTTTTTAACCACCGGCGTCACGGGAGAAGGCCTTCTCTTAGCTAGCAAGCCAAGCAAATCCCCTCCCAAACCATCGTTTTTCATATACGTACAGGTTTAAAATCCCTTCCTATTTCAATGGGTTTAACGTCCATGGCTGCATTCTCGCACTCACTCTTTTCTCTCGTCACCTAAATGAATTGCTGCTTGGGTTTTGCCAAAGTTAGCTTGGTAGCTAATGCACGTATAAGCATGGGTAAATTAGTTCGGTATTTTCTGCTGTGCAGTTCGTATTTAGCTGCATTAAAGGTATGGTATTATTTTGTATCAACAGGTGCTGTTTTGTTCAGAGGAAGTGAGCCCATGTTATTGTGAAATATTTTGCCATTCACTAAACGCATCACAGTAAACCTGACCTTATGTGACAGCGTGTGACGAAGTTGATACAACGTAATATCTTTTTTATACATGGCATCAATGTAACTCACAGATGATTTAAAAAATGTAATAGCAGAGGGAACAGATGAACAGTAGACAAGAGAAAAAATGAGCACTTCACCAGTTCGTATTATCCCATTGTGTGAATAGTACAGCACATTAGTCTTAAGTGTACAACCAGTTCTTTCCGTCAGTGTGGGGATATTATGAAACCGCTCATATATCGTATTTTTTGGTCTGTTGTATGTGTTCAGCCTTTGCTTAGCTGGTCTGCACACCAAATGGCACTTTAGTGCTCTCTCTCTCTCTCGCCCACCCTATTTCCTGTGTGGCTGTCCATATTCATAATTTACAGCACTCTCCATCATCTTCATGATCTGCCCATCTTTTCCCACAATATCCTCCCCCTCCTGTTGGAAAAAAAAAAGAGATTATTTCTCGTACGTCCTCAGTGGTCTGGGCCAGTCCTGTCCCCATGCTTTGATTTAGCAGCCATTAGGCTGCTTACAATGTGTGGTGCACTAAAAAAAAAAAGGTGAGGGCCAATAGCTTCAGAAGAACAGACAAATGGCCCAGAAAACTCTTCCAGCTCCGATGAAATGAAGGACTTCAGTCGGCAGCCGGTCCTGTCACTCATGCAATCTCTAAATAGAACGGCACCATTTTACAAACAAAGGTATTCTGGTAGCTGCTTTTGTCTACAAACCTACTGATATGTAGCTGTCCGCTTCTGAGCATCTGTGTGAGGCTGAGACTCGTAGATGTGTGTGAGAGCAGAACAATTCTTGGCAAAGCTCTGCAGAGAGAAACACAATGGAAATGAAATTACACTGCACACGACTTGAATGCCAGAATACTTGCTCATACAAGTGTGTGTATGTATTGGATATATTTCTATATATTTATGTTTATCATGGTGTGTGATGGATGTATGTGCTCAGAACTGGTATTATTTTTCTTGATTAGCATAGATAACTCTTAACTCGCTGGTCTGGGAATGGGAAGTTTAATATTTCTCCGGTAACGTGTACCCCTTTGTACAATGGCGTCTGCTAACTGAATGTAATGTAAAAGATGGCCCCGATTCTGTCTCTGTGCCCAAGGCTACCGGGAGCAATGGAGGCCGTGTACGAGGACACGGAGGTGAAGATCATCACGGAGGAGGTGGAGAGCTGCTACACGCTGATGGAGGTGTCCTCGCCCAAACGGCGCAAGAGGAGCAAGGGCCAGGGCGACAAGGCGGACAAGGAGAAAAAGCCGAGGTATGGTCAGCATGCTAAACCCTTAAACTGTCCCTGCCTGTGATACAGCTAGAAATCCTTGGTGGCGGTAGTAGCATTGGATATTCAAATAGTCATTCTTTACAGTCATGAACTGTTAAGTGCTGAATTATCCTGTCAGTCAACCCACAAAACCCTTGAACTCTCCCTTTCTGTAATCAAGGTGAAATCCACAGGTACAGCATGGTCAGCATGCAAAACCCTTAAACTCTCCCTTTCTGTAATCAATGTGAAATCCACAGGTACAGCACGGTCAGCATGCAAAACCCTTAAAATCTCCCTGCCTGTGGTGGTGGTGGTGAAATTGTTGGTGATGGTAAAACAGGATGTTCAAATAGTCTTTTTTTTTTTACTGTCATGAACTGCTTAGTGCTGAATCCTGTCATGCACGATCTCTCGTGCAGACCAGCTTGACGGACGTCCCGTCATCGAACAGGTTCTCTCAGGTGACCGTTGGCTCCTTTCACGGGCTGCCGTTCGTGGCGCGTGGCGGACGCTAGTCTGACTGTTGCTGTGACGGGGGTCATCTTCTCCCGTCAGGTCTGCCTTCCTGCTGTACTACTTCGACGTTCATCAGAGCTTGCAGCAGGAGTTTCCCAACCTGCCGCAGTCGGAGATCAACAAGAGGATCAGCGAGAGCTGGAGGATGCTCAACGTCGTGGATAAGGGCTACTACCTCGCAAAGGCTAAGCTGGAGAAAGAGGGAGTCGACCCGGTAAGCTTATCCCCAGGGGACATTGTCATATCTGGCAATCCACTTTGTATTAAGATCTGTGACTGCGCAGCATGATAAACATAAAGTGGTTATCATTTGGGTCATCAAAACTCCTGTGTTCATTTCACCTTTAACTACCGTGCAGTGCATGATACCTGCCACATTTATATGCTCATCAGGGTGTTGATGGAAAGTGAAGTCCACAGTTGGTACATTATCCCTCTTCGCACCTTCAGAAGACTTCAATTCCCACAAGCCCCACTGCAAATTATTGGAAAATGTCCCATCATGTTGAATTAAAGACAACTTTCAGAGTGGGCTGCAAAATGTAGAACACACGGGGAGGGCCTTGACCCAAAATTGTGTCCCTCTGCCCTCCTCCCTCACCCCTAACACCCATCATCCCCCTTCCCCCCCCCTCCAGGAAAAGCAGCCAGCGGGAACATCCACGGACGTCCCGGGCTTCAGAAAGATCCTCCCACGCAGGGACTATGTGATCCTCCCCAAGGGGGCGGTGATGGGGGGGGAGGGGGCCTGCAGTCAGGCCGCCTCGTGCGCCACCCCCGTGGAGGTGCTCATCGAGGGGGCGGAGCCCCAGCTGGGCGGGTGCGTGGGCGGGGCCCAGGCGGTGTCCCAGGAGGCCGTGCTCTCGCCCATGGAGCTGGGCAGCGAGGTGGAGCTGTCGGAGCAGTGCATCGCCATCGAGGGCCTGACGGACGAGACGGCGGTGGCCCTCAGCCGGTCCGGCATCCTGCAGGAGATCCTGTCCCAGTACTCCTCCGGCCCCGACAGGCAGGCCTCCAGCCTCCTGCTCAAGGAGAAGATCGCCGAAGTGGCGGGGGGGGCCAACAGCGCCGTCGGCATGGTGATGGAGGACAGGGGCGTGGCCGGCCAGACGGTGCAGGACGGCAGCCGGGACGCGGCTCACTTGGTCACCATCATCCCCAACCAGGTAAGACCGCTTTCCTTCGGTGAATATCGACAGTCTCCACCTCTCCTACCGCTCTTACACGGTCAGTTACATTGATGCAATGCAAGAAGACTCCAAGGGACCCAGTTAATCGAGGGTGTAAATGGAGAGCGCAGGCTTGGTCTTATAGCCATGACATATAGCTTTTATGCCTTATACAGTAGCCTGTACCATGTAATGTAATGTATAGCTCTCTTGTTACTCTGCGAAGTGTCTTTCCTGCAGTTCTCTGGAGAAATCACGTTACAGTGTAATCGATTTGATGACATCACAGGTTCTCGCCCAATCGCGCTCTCTCTCTCTGTTGTCGGTCAGTTAGCGTGTAGATAACCCGCAATTCTCTCCTGTGTGACGCGCGATGCTGTGGCGAGCGGCCGTCTCCATTGTTCACTGGCTTCTCTTCCCGCAGGAAGTGGTGGCGGCCAAAGTGCCCCCTGCGCCCAGCTCGGTGCTCTTCGTGCCCGTGGCCCCCAGCGTGGAGCCTGAGGCCCCGCAGTCCTTTAAACTGGTGCGTTTGCGTTTGTTTCTCATTTCGCTTGTTGCGTCGTTTCTGTCTCAAGGGCTGCCGCAACAGCGGCCTTGTACTTCTAGATAAGTGAGCAGCCTATTATCAACCAATTATCAACCATTTACCAACCAATTATCAACCATTTACCAACCAATTATCAACCATTTATCAACCTATTACTCGGCATTTACCAACCAGTTACCAAACATTTACCGACCGTTTTATTTTTCATTTGCTTTCGCTTAGTGGCATGCGAGCAGTTTTGTGTAAACGCTGGTCTTCTGTTTAAATTTGTCCCCTCAGTCAATAAAGTACACCAGGAGGGGGCGGGGAAACTGCAGCTCCCCCGGCTGCTCCTTCTCCTACGTCACCCGCCACAAACCGCCCTTCTGCCCCAAGTGCGGGCAGCACCTGGGGGGCAAGTGGATTCCCGTGGTGAGAACTGCCCCGTTAGAAAATATTATACACACGCAAACGTCCTCACTAGCACTTGTTTAAATGGTAAATGGACTGCATTTATATAGCGCTTTTATCCAAAGCGCTTTACAATTGATGCCTCTCATTCGCCAGAGCAGTTAGGGGTTAGGTGTCTTGCTCAAGGACACTTCGACATGCCCAGAGTGGGGTTTGAACCGGCAACCCTCCGACTGCCAGACAATCGGTTTTACCTCCTGAGCTATGTCACCCCTAAGAACTGTTTAGAACTGCCCTGTTAAAGAATATTATACACACGCAAACGTCCTCACTAGCACTTGTTTAGAACTGCCCTGTTAAAGAATATTATACACACGCAAACGTCCTCACTAGCACTGGTTTGGAACTGCCCTGTTAAAGAATATTATACACACGCAAACGTCCTCACTAGCACTGGTTTAGAACTGCCCTGTTAAAGAATGTTATACACACGCAAGCGTCCTCACTAGCGCTGGTTTAGAACTGCCCTGTTAAAGAATATTATACACACGCAAGCGTCCTCACTAGCGCTGGTTTAGAACTGCCCTGTTAAAGAATATTATACACACGCAAGCGTCCTCATTAGCACTGGTTTAGAACTGCCCCGTTATAGTCTATTATACTCATGCAAATGTCCTCACTAGCACTGGTTTAGAACTGCCCCGTTATAGTCTATTATACTGTCGCAAATGTCCTCTCTAGCACTGGCTGTGAACTGCCCCATTAAGGAATATTATATACACACCCAAATGTTCTCACTAGCACTGGCTATGAACCCTATCAGATGAACAGTACTGGGGTACAAACAGAAAAGTAGAATGGAAAAATGTACTTTTAAGTCTATTTGAAATGCTCCCCAGAGTGTAAATTTTTTCATATACATTTTATTCCCTCATGGTGCAGACCATTGATGATGTCACCTAACAAAGACCTACCTGGTGGAAATGCGATTTGGCAAATAAAAAGCACTTGCTTCATGTATTTTTACTTTTGCGCACACATTTTGTACCCATGATGATTTTTGGCATCCCCGTGCTGTTTGTTGATGGTGGACATTTGAGAGGGTGTGTTAGAATTGGCCTTCATGAACAGAATTTCAGCCAAACCCAGATGAGATCCAGACTGCCGTGTTGTTGGAATACAGTTGTAATGATGCTGTTCTGGGCTAGCCTTGCACAATATTTAAGCCTCTGGTTATTAAATACAAAACACTTACATAACCGCACCATTTCAATATGTAAAACTTGAGCTTGTTCCAGTATTTAAAACATAAAGTATTAGTTAAATTTTTTTTATTGGTGATCTGTCTCACCGTTGGGAATTCATGTGTTGTAATGTTTTGTTTAATTCCTAATTTGAATGGAAGGGGTGGAGCTTGCACCCAGCTGATTGACAGGTCTCCTCCTCCTCCTCTCTGTCCCGCAGGCGAAGAGGGGCCAGTCCAAATCGGCGCCGTTGCCCATCCAGCCGGAGGTGGCGTCCCGCGCCCGGTCGGGGGGCTCGGCTCCCCCCGCCGACGAGCCCAAACTCAAACTGGAGGGGAAGTACGTCCCGAACTCCAGCGCCGACGCCGACCAGGCCGCGGGACACCCCGGCGCCGCCCAGGGCTTGGTCACGCCCAAGACGGAGCAGGACGTCGCGGTCAGTCCGCCAGCAGGGGGCGACGTCAAGCCACCCGTGGCTCAGCTGCAGGCGCTCGCCAAGTGAGTGAGCCCCGCGGAACGGCGCTGGCGATGCCTCTGATTGGTTAATGTGATCGATTAACGTGTGCCATGCGTCTGTGTCCGTGCTGAACTGTGGCACCCACATGCAAAGCGGCTTTCCTCCTAGCGCTAACTGCGATTAGCCATTCCCTGGCTTGTTGCTCTTTGTCTCCGCAGCCCCTCCCCCTCATCCACGGCCACGCCCTCGGCCCCGCCCAAGACCCCGCCCAAGACTGTGGGGGGCAGGTCTAAGAAGCGGGAGAAGGGCGTCAAGCTCGGGCCGAAGCGTCCCGTCCGCGCCATCCTCCCTGCTCCCGCCCACACCCTTCAGCCACGCCCGCTTCCCGCTCAAAGTCAGTGATCACAGTGGTCTGTTATTGTGGTGTGGATCCATTTGAAACACTAGCGCGATCTTTTGAGACGACCGATTATTTTTCGTTTTTCGTTTTTTTGCATTGTTCATAAAAAAACATTCAGTAGTCACTATCTCCTAACCCTGTTAAAATGTTTGCTTTTTGATGAAAGTTCAGACAGGCGCGGTGGCGCGAGCTAGCCTGGTCCAGTGGGTGGCGCTTTCCACGGATAAGTTCCAGTACGAGGCTCCCAAAAACAATGTCAAAGCAGGTAGGTCGTACACCAACGCCGCTGCGTAGACCCTTCCTTCCGAAACAGAGGCCTCAGTCAAACACAATGCACTTAACTCTGCTGAACGTTCTGCTTGCATCATCAGTGTTGAGTTTCTCGGTTATTTATGCTGAACATTTATGACGGTGAAAGCTGTGTATGTAGGAGAATGAGTTCAGGTGCAGAAACGTGCAGCCTTGATGAAGCCTCCCTCGTCCATCGGTAGCTTGTATGAATTTCGCAGCCTGGTGATTAGCACTGGAGCTAACTGATAGGGTTAGGTTTCACATTAGCGTAGCCTGTGGCTCTTCTTCTGTGGTTTTTCCTCTGTAATTTAACCCTCGCATCGCCCCCCTCTTTGTCTCTCTAGTGAAGAGCCCCGTGGGAAAGGTGGCGGGCCTCAAGCCCAGCACCCTCAAACAGCTGGGTCACACGGTCACGGTGGACCGGCCTCAGCAGGTGAGTCGTCGGCCACGCCCCCCCGGGGGGGTGTGCCACGCCCTGTCATGACATCACGCCTCTGGGCCTCGGGATTCTCCTGTCGTACCGGTCAATACTTTCTCTCTCATCTGAGTCCTGAGCTGGATGGAAATAGAGGGTCATTGCTTTCTAATGGGGGTGTCCAGTCTTACCCGAAAAGGGCCAGTGTGGGTGCAGGTTTTCATTTGACCCCTCTGCACTATGACACCTGATGCTGCTCATCAAGGCTTTGATTTTGGACTCTGATTTGCTAATTAGTTTATTCAGGTTACTTCGTTCTGGGCTAAAACAAAAAACCCGCACCCACACCGACCATTTTTCGGGTAAAGTTGGAGACCCCTGCTTTATAACCGTCATGCATTGGACCCGCCCTTGTGACGGGCTGCTCTTGCTGATGCTGCTCCCTCTCTTGCAGGAGCAGCCGGCTCCAGTGAACAGTGGCCAGGTTGTGGTGACGGATAAAGGGCTGAAGGTTCTGTCTGTCGTTTCTCTGAAGCATAACCCCGGCGTGAATCTGGTGAGCGCCTCTGCTGGCTGATATAATCACTGCCATGCTAGGGCCCGGCACAGTCAAACTGGGGCCTGTCTTAGCAAGCGCTCTCATGTACATATTCCATCCTTACCTGTACGTGCCATCTTAGGGCATGGGACTTTTTGCATACTGTCACTTATGTCAATGGTGCGTGTGTGCGCGCATGTGCTGTGTGCCTGTGTGCTGCTGTGTGCGTGTGTATGCTGTGTGTGCGCGCCTGTGTGTGTTCGTGTGTATGCTGTGTGTGTGTGTGCATGTGTGTGCTGTGTGTGCGTGTGTATGCTGCGTGTGTGCGTGCTGTGTGTGTGTGTGTGTGTGTGTGTGCTGTGTGTGTGCGTGCGCTGTGTATGTGTGTGTGTGTGTGTGCTGTCCTGCATATGTGTGTGTGTTGTGTGTGTGTGTGTGTGTGTGCGCGTACACATGCGGTGTGTAATCCCGCTGTCTCCTCTCTCCTGTACCAGGACCTGGGCCTGTCCACGGCTCGAGGTCGGGGGAAGTGTAAGAACCCGGAGTGCAGCTACGTCTACAAGAACCGGCACAAGCCTCCAGAGTGCCCCTTCTGCGGCTGCCAGCTCAGCAAGAAGCGCAGCGACAAGCCCAAAGTGCTGGTGAGTCACTCTTCATCTCTCCCTCTGGAGCGCTTTCTTTAGATTTATCACTCTCTTTTTATGCCTCTCTACCTCTCCGCTGTCTCTGTCTATTTCTGTCATTCTCGCTCTTTATCCTTTTACTCACTCTGCCTTTCTGCCTCTCTGCCTCTCTCTTTCTGTGTCTGTCCTTCTCTTCATCTGTTTCTCTCTCTGCCTCTCTCTCTCTACATGTGCGTACTGAACCTGTAACTAATTCTCAGCCGTAGTTCAGGCGTGTGCCAGATGGTTTAGGCAGCAGGGCTCTACCACACAGGGCGTTCCTCTGCCCCTCCCACCCTCTCACACATTCTGCCTCCCCTGTCTGTGTGTCTGTGTGTCTATGTCCGTGTTTGTGTGTGCGCGTGTGTCTGTGTCTATGTTATGTGTCTGCGTGTGTCTGGTGTGTTTGTGTGTCTGTGTGTCTGTGTTCTGTGTATCCGTGTGTTTGTGTGTCTGTGTGTCTGTGCGTCCTGTGTATCCGTGTGTCTGTGTGTCTTGTTTGTCCGTGCGTCCCGTGTGTCTATGTCCGTGTGTGTGTGTGCGCGTGTGTCTGTGTCTGTGTTATGTGTGTACGTGCGTGTGTGTCTGTGTGTCTGGTGTGTTCGTGTGTCTGTGTGTCCTGTGTGTCCTGTGTATCCGTGCGTCCCGTGTGTCTGTGTGTCTGTGTGTCCTGTGTGTCTGTACGTCCCGTGTGTCTGTGTGTCCCATGCGTCCATGTGCCCATGCGTTCCGTGTTTTCCGCGTGTGTCCAGGTGGAGGCGGCGCCCGTGCTGGGCGAGGGGCTGCTGGACCCGTACCAGCCCCTGAGCTGCGCGCAGCGGGAGACGCAGCGGCAGGCCACCCTGCAGCTGCTGCGACGCTGCGTGCAGATCCCCGAGAGCGAGGCGGAGCTGCAGGACGCCATGGCGCTGATCCAGGCGCTCAACAGCACCGAGGTGGTCCTGAGCAGCAGCGGCGAGCCGGGCGCGGCCCTGGAGCAGCAGTCCGGCTGGCCCGGCTTCTACGAGAGCGCCGCCCTGCACTGCGCCCTCTGCCAGTTCCCCCTGTTCAAGGGCGGCCAGAGGTGAGAGGGGGGGTGCACCTGGGGGGGGGGGGGGTGGTTTCAGCCTGTAGGGGGCAGGGTGGGGGGATGGCGCGTGGTGGGGGGTCCAGGGGGGCGTGTGCTCCCTCTGTCAGCTCCCCCTGTTCAAGGGGGACAGAGGTGAGCGGGGTTGGGGGTGGGGGGGTCACGGGGGGGGGGGTATGGACGGTGGCACCCTCTGCCAGTTCCCCCTGTGCTTAAGTGCGGTCTGTTTGGTCTGTGCTGCAGTTCTGTGGCTGGGCAGGAGGACTGCTGGCTTCTGACCGACTCTCACATCCAGACGGCCACCATCCAGTTAAAGATCTGCCTCAACCCCCAGTGCCTGGCTCTGCACAGCTTCACAGATATCCATCCAGGTAACACTCTCACCTTTACAGGTATAAAAATAGAATTTATACCAAAAGAAAAGAGTAAAAATTAGCAGTATTTCACATTGGTGTTAGGTCTACTGTTTTTACCCTTTGCCAGATAGGATTACTCTAGTGTGAACTACAGATTTATCTGGAAAATAATGGTCTGTGTCAAGTGTTTTATTATGGTTAAATGTGATTGGTATCATACCAATGTAAAACACAGCATGAAATTTAAAGGTTTAAACACTATAGTAGTGAAAGCTATCCGCCTTTAGGCTCTTTCATAAATTTTTTATGAACTACTATTGTGGCCGTAAGCGCCATTTCCCATGTGGAGATGACCTTTGACCTCTGAACTCCACCGGGCTTCAGGTCTCTTCAATGTGGGTAACAAGCTGCTGGTGAGCCTGGACCTGCTGTTCAGGATCCGGAACCAGATCCGGCTGGGAAACGACCCCACCGAGGCCGCCCTCACCATCCTCAGGGGTGTCCAGAACCAGCCCGGTAAGTCCCTGCAGATCTTTTCATTGGAATGCTTTTTCATGGGATTTGTAGTCCATTTAGGTTTCCGTCTGTTGCTATGGTAAACCTCTCAATTTTTACCATCGTTGACTTACTAAATTGGATAAATTAATTGGGAATTTACTTATTTACTTGCTAAATTGGACCTATTAATTGTAAATGAAGTAGAATTTCCTGCATCTGCATTTAATTTTTTGCACCCAGAAAAGGAAAAAAAAACAAAAAAAAACTGTTTCTACAGTAAGCATCTTCACTGATTTGCGATGTAAACACCCCTTGATTAGAGCAAATTGCTTGGCTCGCTGTTGACAGGCTAATCAGTAATAATTACACAGATAAGCGTTTGCAGATGCCTTTGACTTTGAGCACCAGGCGGCCGTTTCGAACGGCAGCATCCCAGGCGGGATTTGAACCCGCAGCCCTCCCTGTCCTCCCCTGTGTGCGCAGTGCACGCGCTGAGCCCCGAGGAGCTGTGCCACATCCAGGAGCTCCTGTGCAGCGGGTACTGGGCCTTCGAGTGCCTGACGGCGCGCGACTACAACGACATGATCTGCGGCGTGTGCGGCATCGCGCCCAAGGTGGAGCTCGCCCGCCGCAACGCCGCCAACGTGCTGCGGCTGCACAACGTGGAGGTGAGGCGCGGGAAAAAACCCTCCTCCTTTCTTTCTTTCCTTCCTTCTTTCTTTCTTTCTTTCTTTCTTTCATAGCGGGAAAGATCACTTGGGCTGAGGTGCTACCTTAGAAATGATGCCTCATGTTGGTAAAAAGAACCAACTCACTCATGACTAGTTTTACTTTATGTGTCTGCATTTTTTATCCCAACACAACCATCTTTCTTTTTTTACACAGCTCACTTTCAAATGAACAGTTAATCTAATATTTGAATGAATTTAAACGGCAGTTATTCATTCTGGCCTGGTGTGTGGCGCAGTCCGCTGGGCGTCCAGTTCCCGCCATTTTCGCCAATGGCGCTTTTCTACACTGTACACCCATCTCTGCCTGTAGCTCGTTCTGTTTTTCCTCTGTCTGAATAATATCAAATGAAACAGGCCTGCTATCCATTTTTGGTAAAAAGAATGTGTTTTGCTTTCCTATAAAGAGTAAGTAATGAAGTATGAGCTCCAGATGAAGTGAGCTTAGAAAGTTAATTAACGTATGCTTCCTTCAGCCAATCAAAACACTCGGCTTTCACTCAGAGGAGCTCTCGGGTGTCAGTTTTAGAGAAAAATAGCAGGCAGCGGTTAAACAGGGACTTTGATCACCTCAACGCGCTCTTTCTCTCTCTCTCTCTCTCTCTCTCTCTCTTGTCTCTCTCTTCTATCTTTCTCTCTCCTCTCTCTTATTCTCTCTCTCTGTCAAATTCAAATTTACCATAGTAAGAATATAAAAAAACATGCAGCAACAACAATAACAGCATAAATGACAGTAACATTTAGTAACTATTAAACTACTAAATACTATTACTATACTATTCCTGTATTATACTTCCCCCCCCCCCCCCCGCCCGTAGTTCACCTGGCCGGACTTCCAGGCGCCAGACGAGGTGAACTCGGACGACTTCTGGCTGACGATGGAGAGCGAGGCCGTCGAGCAGGCCGCCTTCCCCTCCAGCATCCCCATCACCAAATTCGACGCCTCCATCATGCCCCTTCTTCCCCCCCCTCATGAGGAACTCCGTGGTCATAAACACGGAGAAGGACAAGGACGTCTCCGACGCGCCTCCCCAGGGTAACTGACAGACGTTACTTAAGCCCGGGATTTCCGAACGTTTTGGGTCAGGTTGGTGTGGGCGGGCTCTAAGTTTTGGGCCTGTCCCGTTTCAGGTGACCCGGCGGTGCTGGTCCGGCTGATCCACGATGGCGCTCTGAAGCCGGACCAGGTGCAGGAGCACGAGGCCGAGGAGCTGAGGGAGGTCCTGGAGCGCTGTGGAGCCCCGTGCAGCCCCGACAGCACCAAGGTACCGACCCAAAACTCACCACCCGAGAGTTAACGTACAAACCCGACAGCACCAAGGTACCGACCCAAAACTCACCACCCGACGAAGTTACACCAAAACCACTCCCCAGCACCAAGGTACCGACCCAAAACTCACCACCGAGAGTATCAACCGCACAGTACAAACCCACCCAGCACCAAGGTACCACCCAAACTCACTACCCGACAGCACCGATCCGACAAACTCACTACCCACGCACGTACCGACCAAACCTCCCCACCACAGCCAAGGTACGACTGAACTCACTACCGAGAGTACCAGTACCGACCAAACCTCACTACCAGAGTACGTACAACCGACAGCACCAAGCGTACATGACCACTGCCCAAAAACCAAGCACAGCCCCAAAGAGCTAACATACAAACAGTGCAGCACTAAGGTACCCACCCAAAGCACACCCCCCCCAGAGCTAAGAGTGTGTGGTTTACCCAGAGATTGGGCTCTGTGCACCTTTTTAAACGCACGCACAGATTGCGCTCGGTGTTCATGTTTGCTGCAGCCGCAGTGCGTGAGCGCTCAGTCTGAGTGGGGTGTGTTCCGCAGGCCCCTGGTTGGGTGTTGCCTCGCTGCGGCCAGAGACACTGAGCCCCTGAGCATACGCGCTAATGAAGAAATTGCTGGGGCAGGGTTGGAATGCGCGCCGCAGGAAGTTGTGGTTTTGAGAAACGGGGCGGATCCGCGGGTCGGCGGACGGAGTCTCGCTCTTTCCTGCTCGACCGTGCGGAACTTTTAAAAGGCAGCTTTCTCAGCACCACTCCAGCGGCCCTTCCGCCTGTCTGTTTGTTCTGTTATTCGACAGCTTGATGTGATTGGCTCAGCGGCGGCGTCCCGCGAGGTGACGGGGTGTGTGTGTGTGTGTGTGTGGACCTGTTGTTCCGGAACGGCGTCTGTCCGAAACTGGTTTTGTTTTAATCCCGCTCCATTTTCCCCTTCTCGCTCAGCAGGATGTTGCCGTCATGGTCTGTCTCACACACACACGTACGCACGCACACACACGCACATATGGACACACAGACACACGTGCACACACCCAATCACACATGGACAAACAGGCACACAGACATGCACTCACACGTATGCAGCACACACACACACACACTCACTCACGCTGACATTTAAATTTTTGGTATCTTCCAACCCTTTTCCCAAACAGCCCAAACCCCTTTGATTCCCTCCCCTTAAGTTTCTATGGGGACCTGATCTGCACCAGATGCTTAAATATGATTAAGCTGCCTTGCTCATTCACTTTACCCCCCCACCTGTCCCACCATCATCCTCAGCCTTCAAGCTCCATTAAATTGGGCCTTCAGGCCCGGGAAGCATTTTGGTCTCTTTGAAAGGGGCGATCGTGGCGCCTTCTCTCTGACCTTTCCCTGCCGCCCTGTTCTGATAAGGGTTGGGGAGGAGGGGGGGTGGGGTGAGTGGGGGGAGTGGGGGGGGGAGTGCCTCACCCCCTCGCCCCCAGCCCCCAGCAAGCCAGCGCCTAGGAAACTCACACCAACAGCATCTGGAATCTTCCGCGCTGGAACAGTGTGATCCGTAAACATCCCCGCCCGCAGAACCCCGGCCCTTCAAGGGCAAACCGCGTGAGGCACCCCTCTCTTCCTCCCGCTCTTCGTCCTCCTCCTCCTCCTCCTCCACCTTCTTCTCTTCCTGCGGGAAGCTCACGCTCCGTCGCCACTCAGAACTGATAAAGTTGTGACTTGCGCCAAGGTTACGCAATACAGCGAAAGCAATGGAGGGGGAAAAAAATGTACCGTTACGTTGCAGTCGGTTAGCAGACGCTCTAATCCAGAGCAGCTTAACCGGTGGAGAAAATTAGTCTCAGAAGTACAGGAGTGTGACATCACCATGAAGGCACAGAGAGGCTGATTATATCAATGACTGCGAGTAGCCAACAAACAACAATCGTGCTAAAGCAGTATGCCATCACTCAGTATTTATTAAAGATCTTTGTATTAAGAGAAAAAAAGTTTTATTTATTTTGAAAAGCCGTTTGCTGGGTAGCTTTAACTTTCCGGCGCATGGATTTGAAAAATCTGTGTTTTTGTTTTCTGTCGTCATGCTAATTTTCAGCTCCAAAGTGATGTGGCAGTAAAATGGTGACTAGAACATGTCGGATATGTCGAAATGCTGACGGTCTTTTCGGGGGACAGCCTGTGGTAGTGTGCTCAGATGTCAGGTGTAAAGTTAGGTGTTGGTGGCGTTTACTGGCGTGCAGGAACCTGTCGACACGTTGTTGTCAGCACTTGGCCCACCTCTGCGGATTGGCTTAACAGCCCACGCACTTTATTCCCGAGGCCTACGATTGGCTGCTGATTTGAAAGGAAGCCACAGAAGCCCGCAGAGACCGCGGCTCTCTGGGACTGGGGCTGGAGATGCCTGCCGTAGAGATGGCGATGGCGTCCACCACGCCGTGGTGTGGACCCTCCAGACGCCGGTTAATCGCTCTCTCTCCTCTTCCTCCTCTTCCTCCTCCTCTTCCTCCTCTCAGGACGAGATGGCGGCGGCTGTCTCCGCACTGTACGCACACGTGCAGAACGGCCTGGCTGTCGGGCCCCGCCCCCCCGATGATGTCACCGCCGGCAAGCTGTACAAGGTCTGCCCACACCAGGTGCGGTAATAATGTAATGGTTGTCTTATTTCATTTTTATTCTATTTTATTAACTTTTATTTAACCAGGGAGGTCACTCTGAGATTAACATCTCTTTTGTAAGTTATGTCCTGCATGTCTTTGGACATTTTTATGCTGTTTTGCATGGTTTGGTGCTTGGTGTGATTGTCTTTAATTTGCGTGTTGTCTTGTATGTGTTCACCATTTGTGTTAAGGTCATGCGTGTGCTTTATGTCATAATGTCAGAATCAGTCTTTACCGTGTCTGCGGCTTTGGCTCGCTGCTAACGGATTCGATCTGGTGACCCCCCCAGGTGGTGTGCGGGTCCAAGTACATGGTGCGGCGGGAGAGCGCACGGGATCACGTGGACCTGCTGGTGTCCTCCCGTTACTGGCCCCCGGTGTACGTGACGGACTCCCCCCACCAGGTGGCGCTGTGCGCCGACGTGCAGTACCCCGAGCTGGCCTCCCACATGTGGGGCACGAACCAGGGCTGCTTCTCGGACCCCATGGGCGAACCGGAGGTGAGCCCCGCCCCGCCCCGCCCGCCCGAACACGGGATGTTTGGGGTTAGAGGAAGGGGTGTGCACCCTCAAAACAGATGTGTTAAAAACAACACATGACGTGTCATTTTTTAACACACCTCCATGTGTAGTTAACGACAACACATTTTATGTCACTTTCAACAAAGTCTGTGTTAAAAAGTCTTCCTTTGGTAACACATAAGTTGTACATTAGTAACACAAAAACAGTGACTTTGACACAAAATGTGTTGATAGTAACACAGTGTGTTTGGTATTAAAATCCTTTTTTAGTGTGTTCTACTTCCCTCTCTCCGTCCTCCTTGTGTTTGTAGCAGGGTCTGACATTTTAAATGAACTCATTATTAACACACTTATTTAACTTGTGAGAGAGGCTGACATGGATAGTGTGATTTCCTACTTGAGTGTCTCCACATTTGAAACGCCTAAATGAATGCTTAGCTGACGAAAGCGCGTGTATTGACAGAGCATGCAGAAGCGTGATGGGCAGAGCATGACAAGCGCTGATGGCAGAACAGACTGAACGCTGGGAACGACGGCACACACTGCCGTTTTAGAACGAGCGTTGCTAATGGACTGTTATATGCGCTTTTTCAAAACGCTTACGTTGATGCTCGGATCACCGAGCATTAGGTAGGTCTTTCTCAGGCACTACGCCGTCGGGAGATCAACGCAACTCGCGGCCAGAATGCTATCTCCTCTGTCGCCACTAGCCATATGCGAGAGATGCCCCTGTGCGATACCGTGGTGTTGGGTAAGCCCTGAGCAGGACAGGCGCTGGGTTAGACCCGCCGCTGACTGAAGCAGCTGGGAATGGCTTCAGCGCTGGAAACGGTCTCTCCGTGCTCTGCAAGCTCGGTTATGAGGTTTGCCGGGTGTGAGGATTGGTTTTCGTGGCCAGATAAACATTACATTCCAGAACACCAAGACTCTCCTTTTTCACCAAAGCGTTTTATTGGGTATTTCAAATCGGGCTGGAAATTGGATATGCTTGGTCCCACTTTGGGTGCCAAATTCATAAAAAAAAAACAAACGGAAACATTAAAGTGTTAGCGTTTAGCTTGTTGGCTAACGCGGGCGTTTCCTCTCTTCCAGTACGTGTCGTGTGCAGAACTGCAGGATCAGTACGGCGTGGACCTCTCGGGGTCAGAGAGCGCCCTGGTGCACCCCGTCACCAAATCGCCGTCCCGCTGGATCGTGCACCCGGGGGAGGGGGGCGAGGGGGACCCCGCGTCCCGGCACCACGCCCTGTCCCTGTGCCAGGAGCTGGAGCCGTACCGGGGCGTGGCCGCGGGGCCGGGGGAGGGGCGCGGGGAGGCGGACCTGCAGGCCAAGCCGCTGGCCTTCGACAACCCGGCCTACTACTACCTGTACAACCGGCTGGCGGACTTCCTGACCAGCAAGGACATCGTCAGCCAGCAGATCGGCGAGGTGCTGCAGGGCTGCCAGCCGGGCGAGGTGGTCATCCGCGACGCCCTCTACCGCCTGGGCGTGGCCCAGATCAACACGGAGGCGGAGCCTGAGGACGGGGAGGAGGCGGGGCTACCGGAGGTGGAGATAGTAATGTCCTGAAGCATACACACCCCCCCCCCCCCCCCACATCACAGTTATCTCCGAACAGTACAACAACGCCTGTGTCACGTCTATATAAATCTATATAAATCAGTCTCTCTCTCTGTCTCTGGTGTTCAGAATCAGGACGTTGAGCTGAATTCGTTCTGCAGTCATTTCAAAGTGCCGCAGTGCCGCACTCCTATGGCTGTTGGTTTCGGTTCTGAGAACGCTTTGGCTTTGGCTGTGCGGTCATGACCGGCATCTGGACGTGAGACCGTTCTGGCCGACGCAACTCCCCTGCGCTCACTCCAAGATCAGACCCCCCGGCCAATCTTCGGGTTCTGAAACTCCAGGTGACCTACCTGAGAGAGCTTCTCACCAGGTCATTTTCTACCCTAGACATCCCTCTGAGTGGTATTATTATTATTATTATTATTATTATTTTTTGTTGCATTATTAGTTTTATTCCTTGATTGTTTTTCCGTTAACCCATTTTTAAATCTAACCACAGTGTGCTTTGTCCTTCACTTTCAGTAAAGAATGAGGCTTTGTTTTATAAGCTTACACAACTTCTTAAGTTTTGATGGTTACTGGAGTTTATCCAAAACTATTCTGTTAGAATCAACCTCTGATTCCTTTACTTTTGGGCGCCCAGTTTTTAACAGCACACAGTGTTTAGGTGTGAAACGAGTGTTTTTGTGTCTGTTTTGAAGTGGGTGAAATATCAGAACCCGGACTCTTTTTTTTTTTTTTTTTCCCCCGTGTTTGCCTTTTGTGTCTTTGCCAAGGCCTGGTAACAGTGAGGGGTGTTTACAGGACTGAAAAGGACAGATTGATTTGTGGGGTGTATTATTTGGGGCGTTTCTGACCCTGGGGTACAGCGCTGTTCCAGTGTACTGTCTCTGAAAGGGGGCGGGTCCATGACTGCCCCCCCTCCCCCCCTGCCCCACTCACACCCCCCAGATGGACAGACCTGCTGCCGTATGCTGCTGGAACTGAAGAATACACACAAATCTCTGCCTGTCTGGGTCTGGAGAAAAGGGTACTGTGGGAAGAATGCACTCCGGAATCTGATATGTTTTCTGCAGAATAGCTGGCTGACACTGAATACTGGCTGAGTATTACTCACATCAGGCTTTTGTGTGTGTGTGTGTGTGTGTGTGTGTGTGCGTTCGTGTGAGAGAGAGTGTGTGTGTGTGAGAGAGAGAGAGAATGTGTGTGTGTTTGTGTACGTGTGTCAGAGTGTGTGTGTGTGTGTGTGTGTGTATGTGTGTGTGTGTGTGTGTGTGTGTGTGTGTGTGTGTGTGTGTGTAGAGAGTGTGTGTGTGTGGTGTAGAGAGAGATGTGTGTGTGTGTGTGTGTGTGTGTGTGTGCACGTGTGTCAGAGTGTGTTGTGTCGTGTGTGTAGTGTGTGTGTGTGGTGTGTGTGTGCTGTAGGGTGTGTGTGTGTGTGTGTATGTGTGTAGTGTGTGTGTGTGTGTGTGTATGTGTGTGTGTGTGTGTGTGTGTGTGCGCATGTCAGAGAGAGAGTGTGTGTGTGTGTGTATGTGTGTGTGTGTGTGTGTGTGTGCGCGTGTCAGAGAGAGAGTGTGTGTGTGTGTGTGTGTGTGTGTGTGTGTGCGGTCAGAGAGAGGTGCGCTGGTGTGCTGCTCTGTTGTCTGGGTTGTCTGTGTGTCTGTCTGTCTGTCTGTCTGTCAGGGCCGTGCACCTCTGTCCTTAATAATGGCCTGTTGACAGACTGCTGCTGTTATTGCAGCTGAACTCACAGGAGAGAAGGAACTCGCACATTTCGGGCCGTGACACATCCTCTCTGCCTTGTCATTGTTTTTTTGGAGGCCTGGGAATCGACCCCGGTTTCCTCTGTCCTCTGGCGCGGGGCCTGACCCGGGTCAGTCCTGGGTTTAACCCGGGTTAACTCGCCAGAGACGTAGACTCCGCCTACCTTCTGTGAAGGGGCCTGTTCTCCATCCACAGCGATCTGCGGCGGTACTCGTGTCTGTGGGCCGACGCCACACTCACTCCTGCGTACAAATAAACGACGTTTGGCTGCATCCGTTCTTCTGCTCTGGCTTTCATTTTTAATTCATTCATTTCTTTCCCCTTCTTAGAATCTTAGAATCTCCCGGCTCTGTCTCTCCGGTTACTGTTGCTACAGGGCAGCCATTGAAGCACATGCGCTTCTGCAATGCACTTGCTCGTGAGCCTGCAGCTATTTCCAGTGCCACAGGTCTTCCAGTACTGCATGCTCTGCTTATTTACCCATCTTCGTGTGACAATTTTGCGTACGTATGTACAGTTAAGCCATAATCTCCTGTCTAGCACACTGCCCCATTATGAAATCAGATTTCTCTTCCATCAGATTTTGCGAGTGTGTGAGTTTCCTCCTTATTATTTCACCTTTATTTGGCAGGGCTGTTCATTTGAGAAAACCCCACTTGTTTGCAACGAGGACCTGTGGAAGCAAAAGTGGGTTTGGCAATGCCACCGTGTAGCCAATCAGAATTGGCTGCGAGGGAAGGTTAGAGAGCCAGTCCTGTTGCCTTTGGGGGCATTGTCACGAACATTCCGGAACATCAAAGGCATGTGTCGTGACTAAGCAGACGCGGATTGCAAGGTGGAGTGATTTATCCCCTTCTAAATACTTACTTGGAAAATGGGGCTCCTTCCAGGTGAATTGTTCACATAAACACCGTATACTGTTCTTAGAACACGCACATTCCTGGATATTATATAATCTCCTTCGGTAAGTGTGTTTGTCGTGTTTATGCCAGGTCTGTGTTTATTATCCATGGTGACTAATCTTTAAAGACGGTCTAATGCAGAGGAAGCTTTCTTCTTTTGCAGTCTGACAGACCCCATCAGAGACCGGATCCAGGGCTTGTGTAATAACGTTAATCTGAAGCATTTTCCCGGTTTTAAAGGCTCAAAGCGGCTGTTCCTTTTCCCACCGGCCGTGACCGGGTCGATCTGTCCGCCCGGAGAAACGCCCGCCATCACCGAAACCCGCCAAGGAACCGGTCAAGTGTAGCGGCGACTCGGCGAGGGGGTGGTCTTGTCCTCAGACCGCAGTGGGGACCGCAGAATTCGGCTGGGCGAGGAACAAGGTCCCTACCCATCCCCCCCAACCCCCCCACATACACCATACATCCTGTTCGCCTGTTTTTAACATTTTACGGCTGTCTTCAGGTGACCAGGTTCAGTGGTGTTGAACTGAAAAACCCGACCTTTGCGTTAGTCCGTGAACACACTGCAAGCTTTTCCATCAAAGCCTTAATCGGGAGATGAAGCTCCCAGTGTGGGCTAGGCCTTCAGCCGGAAGTCGTTCTCAGAAGAATGGGACAGAGCGAGCAGGAAGCAAACAGGAGGTCGTGGGTTTGAATCCAGGCGTGCACCAGCAGTAAAAACAGCTTATGAATGGTTTTGAATGACTATGAATGTAGACGTATGGAGGGGTTATGAAGCTCTTATGAAGACCAAGCATAAACAGAAAAGCTGTTTTGTTTATGCTTCCTGTTCTTTTCAAGTAAAAAAAAAAAAAAGCAGATCAAGTCTGCTAAAAATTTGAACAAATGGCAAACAAGTTATTCAACAGTTGTTCTGCTGTTAAAATAGATTTTTTTATTTTTTTAAGAAATATTAGTTTTAAAAGGAAAAAATCCCCACAGGTAATCCGCAATGAAAATCTATCTCCCCCTGACTGTTGCCTGAATATTAATTTAATCAGTGCTGTCAAAGAGTAATGTAGAACTTTTAATTTGTAACCGTAATGTCAGCCGTTACACATGCAAATGATCTTGTTGAACGCACATCTGGTTTTTTGTAGTTTTATTTTGGATGTTCAGTGCAACAGCACAAGGGGATCGTTGCATCAATCTGTCGTGAGCTTGTCCATGACCAAGTGATGTCATAATCCACAGACTCCCTGGCCAATCAGGAAAGGGAGAAACCAAGTGCTCTCAGCTTCTGCCAAATGTCTTCACCGCAACGTGTTCCTTCTGCATCCCGTCTCCTCGAGGCCCACTGCACCCTTCATAGAAAGAGCCCCTTTGACCAATGAGAGCCCTGGGGAGGAGTGTCTAAAGTTCGCTCCGCCCCTCTCAGTTCAGCTCGTCTGTCCTCATGTGTTCGGGTATGCAGCTGCAGACAAAATGGCTGAAATAGAAGCCGGACGGACACTTCCTGTGTGGAGTCCGACAGGGTAGCCTGTAACAGCTGTAAGAGAAGGGAGACAGGTGGGGGTTAATCTGTTACCTGTCCCATTACTCTGGTGATACTGTGATTGTGTTTGGAAGTCCTGCCTAAGATGCCTTCTTATTAAAAAAAAAAAAAAGAAGGAAGATTGTAGTCCAAAGCAAAATGATTTGCACAAACCTGCCAAAATCCTAATGGAAGCTGTTCCCGCTGCCAAAAACCATCTCTGCTGTCTCTTTGATAAAAGAATGTTGTTTTGGGTGGGTAGGAGGGGGAGGGGTGAGGTGATAGTGGGGGTGCAGTGAAGTCAAAAGTTCATGTGAAAGTGTTCTTTCCAATCGCTTATTTTACCTCCTTGCATCCTTTCCTCAATCAAGGAAACGTGCATTAGGCAAACGCTATGTCCTTTGTCAGTCAAGCGTCAGTCTGAAGCCTCGTCAGTTACAGACGTGGCAGGTGGGGAGAGGTGGATCCACAGGTTGATCATTTATGTGGGGCGACATAGCTCAGGAGGTAGCTCAGAGCGGTTGTCTGGCAGTCAGAGGGTTGCCGGTTCGATCCCCGCCCTGGGCGTGTCGTAGTGTCCCTGAGCAAGACAGCTAACCCCTAACTGCTCTGGTGAATGCGAGGCATCAATTGTAAAGTGCTTTGGATAAAAGCGCTATATAAATGCAGTCCATTTACCATTTACCATGTCGCACATTCTGAAAAAATACTTCTGCAAAGCGATTTGAATGAGCCCAAAGTATCATTGGGTGCCCTGCTGTCCCTGCGCATGACTGCCTTGTTTTCACAGCGCCCCCTGGTGGCCGGTGGTGTTACCTGCAGGTGTGTGGGTTGAACCTCTTGCCCTGCAGCAGGCAGGTTCGCGGGCTCTCTTTGCACCGGCACACGCAGGTCCCGGGCTGGGGGGCGAGGCCGCGGGGGCAGTTGGGGAGGCACGCGCACACGCACCCCCCCGGGTCCCAGCGCTGGCCGGGGGGGCAGCTCCCCGGCGGACCCCCGCAGATGCAGGCGCACGTGCCGTTGTCCAGACGACGGCCCGGCCCGCAGCCGGACTCGGTCAGCCCGTTTCGACACGCACACCCGCAGTGCTCCGGGTCCAGAACCTTGTTCGGGCCGCACAGAGCCCGCACCGGGTCACCCAGGGGGTCTGTGGGGGGAGAGGGAACGTTTTGGAGTTTAATGAAAAAAAATCTAATTTTAAGTGTAGACCAGCTGTCGGCAAATCTAGCGTTGTGTGTGTGCGTGTGCACATGTGTGTGCGCCTGTGTGTGTGCATGTGCATGTGTGTACGTGTGCATGTGTGTGTGTGTGCGTGTGCGTGTGTGTGTACGTGTGTGTGTGCCTGTGTGTGTGCGTGTGTGTGTGTGGTGTTTGAATGGGACTGAGGGGTTGGTGCAGATCTATGCTTGAGTTACCCAGCTCTGGCTCAGAGAAGGAGCTCGCGTTCCTGTGAACACACAGGCATTCCGTAGGGTCCCACACCAGACCCGCGCTGCAGAGAACACCTGGAGCGGAGCACCTGTGGGGAGGCGGGGGGGGAGGGGGATAGGGGTCAGGCGGGTGAGTCGTGGGACACTTCAAAAACCTGCGGGACATAAAATGCACCACCCCCCCTCCCACTCCCCTGTGATCGGGGAAATTAAGCCACTCACGCACGACGGTGGGCGTCGGCCTCCCTCCGGATGACGGAGTGCAGCGGCCTTTTGGGACGGCACTCGCAGGACGTGTGGTGCGAAGCTCACCATGAGGACGAACGTCTTTGAGAGTGGGAGAGTCCACCAGTGGTGTGATAGGATCATGTCATTCCCAGGAGTGTGAAAGGTAGCTGACCCCGTTGGTGTGATTATCTCTGTGTATTCATGTTTCCCCAGGGCTGTTGTCTTGGCTGGCTGGTGCAGCACTGTGCATTTGTACACATAGTGATAGTGCTGTCTACCAGCGTTTGGGCTGGTGTTGGGGCAACACTGTGTGTGTGTGTGTGTGTGTGTGTGTGAGACACTCACGGTCTTGTTGGCCAGCCTGTAGCTGCTGTTGTAGCAGTAGTGTGTGTGTGTGTGTATGTGTGTGAATGAGACACACTCACGGTCTTGTTGACCACCCTGTGGCTGCTGTTGGAGCAGTAGTGTGTGTGTGTGAATGAGACACACTCACGGTCTTGTTGACCAGCCTGTGGCTGCTGTTGGAGCAGTAGTGTGTGTGTGTGTGTGTGTGTGTGTGAGACACACTCACGGTCTTGTTGACCAGCCTGTGGCTGCTGTTGGAGCAGTGCAGGGCCTCGTGGTTGCAGCATCCCCCGCAGCGGTGCACAGACACGCAGCGCGGCACGTACACGTGTCTGGGGCTTTCTGGGTACTCCCTGGACACCTCCAGACACACCTCCCGCGGACGGCACGCCGTGCGCTCCATCTCCGCCATGATGACTGAGAGAGGAGGATCATGGGAAAAAGTGGTAAGCCCATTAGAGCAACTGACAGGATACTCTCAGGAAGCTTTTATAGGGGGTGGGTCAGCGATCCTATCTTATTGCTTTGGTTGCCAGATCAAATCCAGGTGGGGCACTTTGAGCGTTGTTTGAGAGAACTGTAGCGGCTATATAAATGAATGATATCTCAATTGTCTGAAGCAGAGTTGTGTTGCAATCAAGTGTGAAATCTTAGTGGAGCACTTTAGTTTTTCATCTCGCTGTTTTTGACATCGACCGTGTGGAGGCACACAAACTGAAAAATACTTTACTCCCCTCTGCAGAGAACATAACTTTGAAATACGGCCTAAATACGGTTTGAAATGTGGTCAAAGTGGGACGACAACCTGTCCAGATGGTTTGGCTGTGGGTGTTCCTTTTTTCAGTTTGTGTGTGCGTTCTTTTTGTCCAGTGTTACTGGAACCGATGCACCACGTCGCAGTGTAAAACGTCTTGAGATGAAAGCATCGAGGGTCTAGCTGGGATCCGCTATCTTTCCAGAGCTTTCCAGCAGCCCTGTGAACCGAAGATGACGTGCTCGGGCGTGGATCTGCAGGAGTCCAGCACTGAGCCGTGACTGTAAAGATGGCTTTCTCTGCAGATTTGCTAATAATAGTGTACGCTTTGAGGCTTTGATGTGCCTTGAAGGGAGAACACTCCTTTTCAGCACAGAGGATATGCCCGAGCTATCTCGTTGCTTTTAGGTTACGGTGAGGTTACTTCATGGTGAGGCTTTGTACAACCCACAGTGAATTATCTGAAATAAATATGACCGGTTCTCTTTAAAAAAGGAATTAGGTTGAGACTAAATTGTTCAAAGGACCCATAAACCCGACAAGTTTATCACTCATCGCAATCTTTTGTGCTCATAATCTGTTCTCTAATTTCAGAAACAAAATCTGTCAAGCTATTATTGTTGCTATATTATCAAGAAAAGAAACAGTCCTTGTAAAGGAATGAACTCTGTCGTGAAACAATTCTTGATTTTTGTGGTTAGAGTACTTAAAGGTGCTCCAAGAATTCTGTTGTTGTCCCAACCCTGTGTTGCCCTTTCAATAGCTTAACATTAATGTAGTTTAGGGGGGAGAAATAGGTTCAGATGAACAGGAACAAATTTCACAGTTCTGCCCCCAGTTTTGATTTAAATAATTTAGGCTCAGTTCTCATCCAGAGAAACAGTCAGTACCGGGTGAAAGGCTGCTTACCTTGGATGGCGCCATCATCCCAGTGGAGTGCTGCCTCATGGGGATCCTCCCAGGTGACCTCATCGGGGCGGAGTCGAGAGGGCGTCCCCTGGCCCCGCCCCCTGAGGCACCGCTGGACCAGCGCGTATTGGGGGTACAGGAGCTCCAGGAGCTCGTCCACACTAGATACCGCCCCCAGGCCTCTCCGCCTGGCTCCGCCCAGCTGGGCCTGAGAAGAACAGAACCACAGACACGGTGTAGGAACAGAATTACAGACACAGCATAGGAACAGAACCACAGACACGGTGTAGGGATGGAACTACAGACACGGAGTAGGAGCAGACCCACAGACAAGGTGTAGGAGCAGAACCACAGACACGGCGTAGGAACAGAACCACAGACACAGCATAGGAACAGAACCATAGGACCTGAACCACAGACACAGAATTGGAACAAAACCATAGACACAGCGTAGGAGCAGAACCACAGACATGATGTAGGAACGGAATCACTGACACGGCGTCCGAACAGAACCATTGCCCCACACAGAAACACAATCACAGACACGATGTAGGAACAGAGCCACAGACATGGTAGGAACCGAACCGCTGACAGAAGTATCCTCTCTGCTCCTCTGGCTGCATCTGCTGTGCTATCACAGAGCCTGTGCTGCTGGTCAGGATGCTGAAGTCCTGGGTGGCTCGCTTGGGTAAAAGCGCTCTCCATTACGGTGGAATGGGCCCCACGCCCCAATTTTAGGCTGGGCTGTGACATTAATTTGTGCCTGAGATTCTGCGGTGGTGAGATGCCTTTGGCTCTATCCCACCAGTGGCAACAAAGACCAGGGTCTGCTTTCCTGTAGAAGGGTTTTGGATTTGTACTGCCCTCTGCTAGCGTTAGCACTCGCATTCAAAAAGCGCATCTGCCCTCGCACGCCGCTCGAGTGGCATGATGTCATCGCTCACATGACATGAGGTCATAATTACCGCGGGTTTGTCGGTTACCACCCTTCTGAAAGCGGGCCAGCGTGCCCCCCCGACCCCCATTTTCACACAGCTGCGTCTGAATGATGTGGTCACCGAGAACCAAAACAACAAGAGGCGGGAAAATAAAAAAAAACTAAAACACATTTTTCCAGAAAATTCGCTTCACATTTAACGAATCCAGGAAAGAATATCCAGATGTAAATGTATTCGTCCGTTTTGTTACTTTGCAAAAGCGCCCAAATCTCATAAAACCAAAATTGTGTATAAGCAGTTCAGCAAGTCAGTTTGTAGCTCAAAGAATAAATTCGAGTAGAGTTTCAGTCCATCACACAGTCGCCTCCCCCCTCTCCCTTGCTCGACACGCTGATGAGTTCAGAACTCGAACCCTTCCCTCGCTTAACCTCCTATGACTGGTTCTGAGCTCAACCCCCCTCTCCCTCGCTCGACACGCTGATGAGTTCAGAACTCAAACCCTTCCCTCACTTAACCTCCTACGACTGGTATTGAGTTCAACTCCTCACCCCACAAAAACACGCCGTTGGGACCTGAACTCACCCCCATCTGCTTACTTGCCATGATGTCAAGTTCTAAACTCTGTCCTCTGTCCCCTCACAGTTTTTGGGTAAGGAACTCAGCCCCCCTGCCTCTACAGGTGGGTACTGAACCTAACGCCATCCCTCATTCCGACAGCGTGACACCTGACAGGTCGTCCTCCAGCGTTGCAAGGACCCTGTTTCTTTATTCATTTTCCCCATTTCATGCATGCTCCCATTTCCTTCCCCTCTCCCGCAAGTACAGTTAACATCTGTCGCTCACATCTATCCTTTAGTTCTTTCTCTCGTTTTTTTTTTTTTTTTTAAAGAATGAGGAGGAGAAGGAAATGAAGGCTAAAGAATTGCAGCTCCTCTTATCCAGCTAAAGACCGGTGCTGCACTACGAGGAGGCAGAACTTGTTACGACACGACCGCTGCACTTCCTCATTCTGTTCTGCCTCCGGTGAGGATGAAGAGGCGGCTAGCATCCCCCTCGTGGCGCGCGTAGCGGCCGTAACCCGAGCAGCCGGGGTTCGGGAGGAGGAAGACCCGCGCTGCGTCACTCACCTCCGCGCCGTCCGCCCCCTGCCGACCGTCCCGCTCGAAGCCGGTCCCGCCGGAGAGGCTCCAAACCCAGAGGAGCCACAGGGTCAGCGACGGTGTCCGCATGGTGTCGGGTACAGCCGGACGGATCAGCGGGGTCCCCGGTCTTCCTGAGCCATCTCCGTTTGGGACGTTGGGTTTGGGTCGGCGCAGAATCCTGACGTGGAGCTCTGGAGCATGGCAGCCCGCCTCGCGGAGGGGTCCCTCTGTCCCCCTTCGGTCAGGACGTCCCGTACAAACGTCTCGTGTTGCTCTCCACCCCTCCTCTTCTCCCCCCCTTTCTTCGCCCCCCCACCCCCCACTGAGCCTCCACTCGGGACAGAAAGAGACGGGGTTCAGCACCAGCCTGTGATGGGCTCCATCCTGCTCAGCTGAGCCCGGGAATATTCAGCCCTGCTGTGTTCAAAGTCTGCGAAGGTATGCTTGGCGGTGAGTACGACAATCTCTGTCTCTCTCTCACACTCTCTCTTCCCCTCTCTCTCTCTCTCTCTTCTCCCCTTTCTCTGCCCTTCTCTTTTCTGTGTAACACTGTCCTTCCTTTCTGTTATTTCCCACCTCTAGTTCCAATTCTCCCTCCCTTCCTCTTTCTCTCTCTCTCTCTCTCTCGCTCTCACACTTTCTCTCTCTCCCTTTCCCTGTCTCTCACTCGCTCTCATTTGGCCTCCCTAGGAACACGAGGGGTTGTTAGGGGAGGGGCTTTTCTCTGTGCTGTATGGAGTGTGTGTGTGTGTGTGCTTGTACATGTACGTATATGTCCTAGTCTAAGGAATGATGTGGGAGAGACCGTTTAATCTATTTCCTTTTTTGAGATCTCTCTTTCTGTGAAACATGCTGGGGCCTTTCTGTTCCCGCCTGAGCTGCTCTTATCTTACCTGCTACCTAGACACCCCCCCCCGCCGTCCCCGCCGCCCCAGCCTCACCTCCACACTACCTCCCCGGGTGGTCCATAAAGGGGGCGGGGGAGGAGGGGGGCGCACAAATATGTGAGTAGAATGTTCTTATCTGAGCATTCTAATGCTGATGTCACAATCGCCACTGGTGACTGAAAGCGGTGGAGTTCTAGAACACTCACTTAGATGTGTTGAACATTCCAAAACAAAAAAAACCCTGCTGTTCAAAGGGTTGAAGGTGCGACGGTGGCCTGGGGAAGTCGGTGCCCCCCGTCCCACTCCCCTGTGCCCCCGTCCCAACCCCTTCAGTGACGGTTTCTTTCCGAGCGCTGAGCAGGTACCGTCACTCCCCAGGTAAACCTGGGACGTTTAGACTGGATTCATCGCTCCACTTCTCTAAGGGGCAGAAGGTGTTGGGATCCGGTCCTGGAGGGCCGCGGCGTCTGCTGGCTCTGGGTCCCTTTCAGCATCGGTGACTCATTTAAGGTCTGTGATTGGCTGAAGAAGAATCCGCACGCCTTGTTCTCAACGCCCGAATTGGCTGCTGATTTAAAGCGAATCACACAAAAAAAATAAATAAATAAAGAGCCTGCAGACGCTGCTGCCCTCGGGAAGCTGAGTTTGACACCGCGGGTCTAAGAGCGCCATTCTGCAGCAGCGGTTAGCGCACCGGGCTTCCGGCCAAAACGGTAATGATTCTAATTCCAGGTAGACCGCTGTTTTTATATCCCTTCTGCTGGATGTTTTGCTTTGGCTTTGGTGCGCTTCCAGCAGTGAAAACAGTCTTTTACGAGAAAACATTCCAGCCAAGGATCACCCCTGTGCGTATGAGGACAGTCCACTCGCCAAGTTAATCAATTCAATGTCATGAGATCTTCAGCGATTGTTGATTACTCAGCTAAATTCAATTATGTCAAAAGGACGACCAACAATTAGGTGGGGAAAGCAGGAATTCGACATGCTTTGTGAGACTAATGAAACCGTACTGTGAACGTGTTTGCTTGTTGTGTAATCTAACGGTAATTAGATCATTCATTATGCATTCAGATGTTTATCCTAGGCCCCAGTGAGGCGCTTTTATTGCAGAATCGTCCGTTCACGTTTTGAGGAATAGTCTACGCTGTTAACTGTCAGTGTGAAATTCAAAGCTTATAACAGACTGATTCTTACCAGTTGCCCGTTTCCCCCCCCAAAATGCCACAGCACTGCTCGTATTTTAAATGATTTGTGTTGTACAAAGTGATGGCTCATATGAAGACGGATAAAGTGCTTGTCTTGGTGTGTTGTGAGAGCTCACGCTAGCTGAGAGAGAGAGAGAGAGAGAGAGAGTGGTGTGTATACAGCGCCTCCGAGCTCCTGGCAGTCCAGGAGGTCTCGTGTGTCGGAAGCGTCTCCACAGACCGTAAACCACGCTGTGATTTAATGGCAGGGCCCCCGCGTGTGACACACTGGCGAAGGAGGCGAACGGGTTCCAGCATGCACTGGGGCGGTACAGGAAATGCACTCTCTCCAAAGGTGAAGACACATGAGAACACACGCACACACACACACACGCACGCACACGCACGCACACCCTGGACAAACTCACACTCACATGTACGCACAGTCACAAGCTGTAAACCAACACACAAGCCACAACCATTTTAATGTGTTTTAACGTTGCGTGCGTGTACACACACACATACACACACACACACATAGTCAGAAGACCTAAACCAGGACACACGTCACAACCATTTTAACGTGTTCTCAGGTTCCATGTTTTGGTACTGAAATATTCTGTTTATCAGTTAGTCTGCAATATAAGGGAGAGCAAGCAGTCTGACCCAAAGTAGCTTAAACTTGAAAGTTTACATTCGAAGTTCAGAAACAGTTTTTATAGGGTGACATGAGGAGAGTCATGGTGTTAAAATAGAAACAGCACCAAGTTGTACTTCCCTATTTTTACCTCTTTATTAAGAATTTATTTTAACTTCTCATTTTACTTTGTTTTGAAATGTCTGCTAAGCACTTTGCACACCTGCAAGATTATAGAACTGGGATCATATTTGTCTTTTTTTAAAACCAAGAGCAGACTGTCTGCCCTCCTTTTGATTTGTTTTTTTCTGCTTTTTTCAGATGGGGAAACGGAGAGCGAAGGGGTGAAAGGTCAAAGGGTGCTGCGGTGGCAGATTATAACCCTCGCCCATGCAGGGGGTCATTGCGTCAGAGTGGGCTGCATCTCTCCATTATTACAAGCCATCCATCCGTTATCTAACCCGCTTATTCCTGGTCAGGATTGCGGGGTGTGCTGGAGCCTATCCCAGCATGCAGTGGGTGAGTACTACTGCTACTACTCTGCAAACTGGATGACTGTATTGCTGAAGAGGAAAACAGGTTTGGAATATGTGCACTAAACTTGACAGGGGAGAAAATCTGCCCTCAAACACTGGCCTGAGATCAGTTCAGTGCTTCCACAGATCATTCAGAGGATTAGGCTTAGCAGCGTGAAAGGTGATCCTGAATCAGTCACTGCATTCCCCCTAGAGTGTGACCCAGTGACATCACCCCCCTCTCCCCATCACCTCATCACTAACCAGCCAATCACATGCTGCCTTTTAAATTTATGGACAGGTAACAGGAAGAGAGGAATGTTTCCTTCATTACGATCCACTGGGGCCCTTGAGGTGCTCATTACTGGGATCAATAGCATCACAAAAAAAAAGATAAAAGCCATTTCACTCTCTTGCGTGGTGAAGTGCAGATGTTCTTAGGTGCACCAATTACGAAGAAACCGTTCAGACGGTCTTTCGATCGCAGGGAACAGTGTAGGAGCATTTATGGACTTACACCGCCAAGCTCTCCTTGGGCCACAGTCCCCTGTTCTGGGCACCTCAAACTGCAGCATGTCGGTGTCAAATAAACCGGGAACAGAAGCCTGCAATTTAGAGCTTACCTGCATGTCTTTGGACTGTGGGAGGAACCCGGAGTACCCGGAGGAACCCACGCGGGCACGGGGAGAACATGCAAACTCCACGCGGAAAGGCCCAGGCCGGATTCCTTCTTGCTGTGGGGCGACAGTGCTACCCACTGCACCACACAACATTGAATGCTTAATTTAGATTTTCATATGGACACATTCATTAAATCCAGACCCCGAAACTTGATCAAACCAACAGTGCCGAAATGAAATTGAGTTAATTATACATCAAGAATTCACAAGCTACACCAGGAACTGCACGTCCACTCAGCTCATCCATCGCATCATCAGGATGTTGCATATTTTGTGCTGTGTAGCCATAGCCAATCATTTTTTAAATATATGTCTCTTTAGCCCTATTCGCACGGGACTAGTATTACCTGGGGACCTCTAGTAATTTGTAATAATTGCGGAGGTCGTCTGTGATCTTAATCCCGTGCGAATCTGCCATGTCCGAAATTTTTCAAGTAAAAATTCCACCGCAAATTACCTACCATATCTCGCCAAACACAGAGGTCATGTGATAATATTAGTCCCGTGCGAATCGGCATCTCGGTGATTTGGGGTCGTATTTTACTGTTACGCAGAGCAGAGCCTTGACATTTTCAATCATATCCGAGGATAATGTCAGCAAAGTTGAGTAAAATACAGACTTCGCTTATCCCCGCCCGAAACACAGACGTGGGGGGGTAATTTCTCAATCACGTGAGGTCCCCAGGTAACGCTAGTCCCGTGCGAATAGGGCTTTTTTGAGGGGAAAACTAAAATTCATAAAATACAATCCTGTACTGCCCTCCACTGTTCGAATTAGGTAATTGCGGGATTGAAAAAGCTCGCGCCTGTTCCTGCTACAGTAGTTAGCTGCCAGCTTTTCCTTTATTGAAACGAAAGGAGCAAAAAAGCAAAAAACGCAAGCTGTGGAAGTTGCTCTATTAAAAGCCGAAATTGTGGATGATTTTGCACATCCAAGGTGTGCTGTGCTTTAGGGCATCAATGTAGGAGGTTTGGCCTATAAACTAAAAGGTTGCTAGACTGGAACTGCTTCAGAGAAATATCCTGCCATATGTAAAAGAATATAAGCAGTTTAAGGCGCTCGGGGTAAGAGCTGCTAAATGCTTATAATATAAAAACTGAAACACTGAAAGAAAAGTGCCAGTGGGCTGAAGGATTGAACTGTTTATTAGATAACATTATATGCTAAACAGAGTACAGAATTGTTACAGAACAGGCTTGTTCAACATTCAGTTCAGTTTTACAGGAAAGATAATTGCATTAGTCAAATGCCCTGATAGTGTTAGTCTTTCACATACAGTAAATTTGTTGAACATGAACATTAGTCAAGTGCCAAAAAAAAAAAAAAAAAAAAAAAAAAAGCAAATGACTTTAGACAAATTTTTACTAACCATACCAAACATGTTGATCCTGTCTTAGACGTTTAGATGTTGTTTTTGACAATTTCACAGACATTATTTACATTTGTTTCTAACTGGACAAAATGAGAATTGGACCAATCATTTTGTGATGATCAATCAAAGGAGGAGCTGTTCTTTGATTTCCTCCTTTAGATAAATGCTTTTGCTGATCTTTATGCAGGCTGGATGCAGCCCTCAAGATGTCAGCCAATCCATGTACTATACAGACCACTGAGTCTTTGACAACCAATCAAATCGATCTTCTGCTGAGATCAAAGTGTTCGGGTCAACACTGTCAGTGTTCTGCAGCCCCTGACAACTCCTCCCACTCTGGTTTTGTGACCTCTGACCCTCACTGGCTCGCACACTGCTGAGTTTTATCCATAAATTAAAAGTACCTGTCACTAAAGTTTGGAAAGAGATGGCTTAAAATTGTACTTCACTCATGTGAACATTTTTACCAAATTTTTTCTCATTCATAGACTTGTAAAAAAAAAAAAAAAACAAAAACCAAATGACAATTTATAAAATTATGTTTTAATTCAGTAATGAAAATGCGAGAGCGCTCAGCTTCGCTGTTGTCTCCACAAAAGTTCACTGTGTTCCCAATCAGAACTTAAGAACCTGACTCATTCGCTTGTGTCTGCCACAACACACACAGAAAAAAAACTTCCTTGAACTGGTGATCATCATTGTGGCTAGTGCTGACAGACAGGTCCTGGAAAGTATTTTTGGATTTCCTTAGCCTTTTGTTTAAAAAAAAAAAAAAAAGACAATAGACAAGCCATTACCTGAACTGTGAAATCTTCTGTTGTTAACTCATTATTTTATTACACTAAAGAATAGAAATTTGAAAAGTTAGAAGATTGATTTCAGATAGAATTTATGCTTTTGGAACAATACAAAAATAATTTTGAAAAACACTTATTCAGTAAATTACATTGGCATTGCTTATTCCCAGGGAATTTAAACACCAAGAACAGCCGTTGGGAATAAGGGCGACCTGGGATAATTATATCTCACAGTAATATCTCAATTCTATACAAATGTTCAGGCAGTATATGCTGAATGCTACATAGGAGAAAATGAATCAGCATTTTTACATAATATTCAAACATAAAAACATTAACATTGATGCTGTATTAACACATTGTGTACTAAGTTGAGACTGAGTGAATTAAACTGAAGCTTTTTAATGACGCTAAAATTCGTAAGATTTTGCGTTTGTGTTGAGCTCTGTTTTTCTGCTACAGCTGTTGATATTTTAGCTTATTGGATGCTGTAGGACTGCGAGTTGCTTTGAGTAACCATGACAAGTATTGTCAGTTGAATTAAGTAGCACAGCAAGCTCACACACGTGTTGTAGCAAGCACCGTTAGCATTTTTCTGTTAATAAGACAATCTAATAACACAACCAACGATTGGTGCATAACAAATACCATGACCAATCATTGGCCATGTTATTGATTTTGCATTATTGGAATTTGCCAATATCCTCCTAAGACCCAACAGTTAAATTTTCTGTAGGGGACATGAATATCTGGTCTTAATATCTAGAACCACATATTCTACTGTGCTGAAACCCACAATGAAAAGGGGCATTCAATAAAAATACATTTAAATTCAATTAAATTTCTGCTGGGTCTTAGAAGGACATGAAGTTCCAGCGTTCTCTGTAGACAGCCAAACACAAAACCCTGGTAGTAAGCAAGTTTTGGCATAATTCAAACCCAGCCTTACTTCATTTAGAGAGAAAAATTAATGCTTTACACCTGCAGAACTATATTGGTAACACCTCATAGACTGTTAACTTTCTTTTCTACCAGTTGAATGAGGACTTTCCTTCAACGAAATTACATTTTTGTGCACTTTCATTTCAGAGTAGACTTAGGCAATTTCTGCTTTCCGAAACAGTGGAAAGGCCCCATTGTGGCCCCAAGATGCAGTCTTGCAAAATGGCCATTTCACCAATGCTCCTTTTTCTGGAAATGTGTTCGGCACGCGTGTGTGATCCCTGGCGCACGATGCAAACTGTGAATCTACGCAAGGCTACGTGTTAAAAGCCGCAAGAACATGGTTAAAATCGCTTGACTGCGAACTTTCATTTCCTTCATTTCCTTCCACTGAAACCAATATGCTGACCCTCTCAATTCTCGGGAAAAACCTGTATCTGCTAATCCCCCATAGTTATGGTTGAAGTGAAAATAAAATCAAACTTTTAAACCTCTTAGCAGAACTACGAAATAATTTATGTGTTTGGTTGCACCAACACGGAAAGATACAAGTACCAATGGTGATGGAATTCTCTGCCTCTGAATCCGGTGTGAAATCGCTAAAATCACGGGATTCTTTACGAAGAGACGTGCCGTAAATGTCTGCGTGAGGTTGCTTGAGCGAGTGCATTCGAGCCGATTTGACGGACACGACGTCAGAGAACGCTGTCTCTGATCCGAGCAGCACCATTGGACGCTTCCGCTTCACCTCGGGGTGTGAGTGACAGTTCTTTGGCAGCTCTTTGAAGTCAGGCCTCTCTGTCGCTGACCTGAGATCAGTCCGCCACCGGAAGCAACGCTACACCTCAGCGCCTCTCTGTGTGTGGAAAACTCAATGCAGAGATTCTTTTCGAGATTAAGGGGGAGGGCGCGCAGGCACTCTCCTCACAGCTCAAAAACCGTGTGAATATTTCTGACATGGGACGAAGAGGAAGTGACCCAAGATATTTAAGAGGCAAAGTTTTTGGCCGGTGGGTGTGGCAGGAGGGGGGGGGGGTGGGGTGGGGTGGGGGGATGGGGTGAGGTTAGTTGTAACACCTTAGCAGAACTGGTAATGGTTGGCGTTCATCAGCGGTTGCTCCTCCTCTTCCGGGTCACATGACTGCGGCTGGTCACATGACTCCTCGCAGCATTGCGTGGCCTCGCAGGATTCCGGCTGCCCCTCCAGCGGGTCCGCGCGCACGTTCTCGTACACCTTCTGTTGGAGGGAACCAGGAAGTGGCCACGGCATCAGCTCAAACACTGAGAAAAATGTAGCGTTCTTTTGCTCCCTGTCGGAAATTCCAGCCACCAGCCTAAGATGGGATCCAGCTGGAACCCGCTTCTGCTCCAGCTGGATACCATCTGGAATTTGGTGACCATCTGTTTTCTATGCCAAGCTAGCCCACCAGCTGGCCATGGTCTTGCCAGCATGACTGCCGTGTCAACCATCTTGTTGCCAGCTTGACCATCTCCAGACCAGCTTCGAACCAGCTGGAAAAGCTTAAACTAAGGCTGGAACCAAGCTGGAATTTCCACCACGGCTATCCTGCAGGTCTTGTGGTAAGCATCTCCATGATGGCTTTGATTGAAAGTAGCTTGGCCTATCTCCAGCTCCAGTGGTCTTTTTCTTACTGTGTTAAATGCACTTTCTTTTGGTCACTTTGGCTAAGAGCATCTGTAAAATGCCTAACTTGCATATCTGAGTCATTGTTCATAGAGTTCATTTACACACACACATATTCACACCTCTAGTGGTTCCTATATGTAATCAAAATATTCCAGGAAATAAAAGTGGCCATAAAGTCCCTGCATATCATTGATGTATATTTGGAGGACTGTCAGTTCGCCCCACTCTGCTCCAGGAACTGCCCTCCCCCCTCCCCATCTCCCCATCTACCCATCTCACACCCCACTTAACACACCCCATCGGACACACCCACCACGCTGACACATCAACCCAAACGCATCCACCCAAACCCACCTGCTCTGGCTGCTCCCCCAGCAGTCTCTGGATCAGCTGGCTGATCTTGCTGAAGGTCGGTCTGTCTGTAGGCTCCAGGTTCCAGCACATCTTCATGATGGAGTACCTGGGGCGGGGCAAGACTCCGGTCACTGCGACATCACTTCCTGCTTAGGTCGGCTTACAGATTCACATTTAATATACGTTTCAGTAGCTCTGTTCACTGAAACAACTACGGTGCCTTGCTCAAGAAAGCGTCTTGGATTATAGGATGAAAACTGTATATGGCGTGATTTCAGTTATTTTTTGCTAAACAAGTGAAATTTTCTTACCCGGTTGGCATCTTTTTTTGTCTTATTTAGCAAAAAAGTAATAGAAATAAGTTCAAAAGGAAAATGCTAGTTAAAATGGACTTATTTTTTGTATGTTGCAATCAACACCAATTTACATAAATGATCTCCTTCACCAACCCTTTTAAAATGTATTTGAGTGCCCTTTTCTTCTAAGATCACAAAACATTTGATCTTCACAGTCTGGAACACACTGGCGGACGGGCACCACTGTCTTACAGCATTACTGCTGCTTACGAGGTGAGATGGGGGGGGGGGGCTGGGGGCGGGAACTGGTGACTTTACTGCTCCAGGGTGTCCAGCCCCCCCCCCCCCCCCAAGCAAACTGAACCGTGATGAATCACAGCACCGTTCCGCAGACACGCGGCTAACAGGCAGAACTAAAGGCTGTCACGGTCCGACACAAAAGGGGAACAGAGGATGGGACCTTCCCCATCTACCCCCCCCCCACCCAAACCCCACCCTTCAAAATTTATTTCAGGAGTAACTCAGAGCCACATCAAATCGGCATGAAAATTAGGGAACTTTTTCAGATTGCCAAAAAAACAAGTTATCTCTCCGTGCAAAAAAAAGTCAGCCTTAACAAGGATCTCTGTCTTGTAATGAGACTTAAAAGATTTTTTTTCTTTCTCTCAAGTAGAAAATATTAGCTTGACAAGTGAAATTGTCTTACCTTACCTAACATTGGCAAATCTTGTAACGAGTCAAACTCTCTCACCACACTGGAAATTTTTTGTCGTATTTAGCAAAAAAAGTAATAGAAATAACATCTAAATGTAAGACTAAAATACTTAAAACTGACTCACTCTTTGGTTTTTACAGTGCTTTCCCTCTCCCTCCCCCCCTCTCTCTCTCTCTCTCTCTCTCCCCTTCCTCTCTCCCCCCTGTCCTTCTCTACGTTTCTCAGCACTGAAAACCCGACGCTGCAGAACCTCAAAGGGCCCACTCACATTTCGGGTGGGGCGAAGTCGGGCCGGGACATCTGGTAGCCGCACTTGATCATCTTGTAGAACTTGGTGTCCACCAGGATGCTCGGGTAAGGGCTCTTACCTGGAAAAGCAATGGCGACAAAGCCCAGTGACCTTTGACCTTTGACATGAATATTTCCCAAAATACACTTATTATGTTGGTGAACTGATTGCAAAGTCCTACTGAAAATGGATGTATTTTTGTAGGAGTGCAGAACATTTTTCCTATAAGGTAGCTCAGACTAAACATTTTCTTATCAGCAGGAATCTGCTAACTTGCTGTACTGTAACTGGGCATATGAAGAATATACTTTGATTTGATTTTCAGAAGTTGTGTCTGTTAGTTCTGACACTTATTACTATGTCATGGAAAAAATGTTAATTGAAATGGCTGGATAAAGTGAAGAGCAGAGGTCCGTCATATGTAGAATGAGGCCTTTTTGTATCAAAAGGAATGCACGAGGAGCGCAACGCTCTCATTTTAAGGTGGAGGAGCCGCCTCCTCACCCAGGGAGAAGATCTCCCACAGCAGGATGCCGTAGGACCAGACGTCGCTCTGCACGGTGTAGACGCAGTCGAAGATGCTCTCCGGCGCCATCCACTTCACCGGGAGCCGGGCCTGAGGAGAGGAGAACATTTTGCCAACGTTTATTTAATGAGCCCATTCGTATCTTGAGCCGACCTGTGTATAAGCACCAGCTGCAGCCGCAGACTGCAAGTGCATCCTAGGGATTTTACTGAGCTCAAGTGCAGGAGTGAAGCAGCATAGTTTATAGAGCTGTCGGAAAACTATATCTATGGTGATTGGTTGGAACAAAAACCAGCACGCAGATCGGCCCTCCAGGACCGGAGTTATGCACCCCTGGCGTACATGCACACGCACACTTGCACGCATGCACAGACACACAGACACACACACACTTATACATACAAATGCACATGCACACACACAAACACACGTGCACACACACACACTCACACACAGACACACGCACAAGGACACATGCACACACATGCACAGATGCACACAGAGACAGGTAAACACACACTCAGACACACACACACACACACACACAGGCTCATGACTCTGGCTGTGGCTGAGGCACTTGGAAGAGGTGATGCTGGCTCACAAGCAATGAGTCTGCATGTGTCACACTTCTCCTGTTTCCCAGGACGATCACAGAGGATCTGAGCTGGTAAACAACATGCCGTGAAGGACGTGACAAGGTCATCCCTACCCCCGCGCCAGAGAGACAGACAGCCCCCAGTGAGGGTTAACCGGCACATGACACGCGGTCATCAGCGCCTCTTGCCGCCGTCGTTCGTCTCACGCACGTTTCCTTTCACCACGTAGTTGGAGTCGTTCATGATGTCCCGCGCCAGGCCGAAGTCGCAGATCTTCGCCACGCGCCCGTCGGTCAGCAGGACGTTCCTCGCCGCCACGTCTCTGTGGATGCACTGCCGGGACGGAAACGCACAGACGGACAGCTGTCAATCTTCAGCCCCAGGGATGGGCAGCTGTCAATCATAAGCCCCAGGGACGGGCAGCTGTCAATCTCATGCTTGAGAGACGGACAGCTGTCAATCTCATGCTTGAGAGACGGACAGCTGTCATTCTCAAGCCCAACAGACAGACAGACAAAAATCTGAATATAAACTTTGGGGTCCTTCCTCTAAACAAATACTACCATAAAAACTTTTCCAATACCAGTTGGTAGGAAAAAATCCAACATGCCAGTTTGTTAGTATTTCAGTCTGTAAGTCTAATTACCCAGCTTTAACTGAGTCTTTTCAAACAGATTTGCGTTTTCATTGAGAGAATGTAAATATTGCATTGCCCAGGTCAGCAATACAGCCTAGGGAGATGCAGCAAATTATTGGCAGTGACAATTGGCCAGAAAAAAGTGCCGTCCATAAACTAGTCTGCTGGGCCTCGCCGTGTCTGTGAGCTCTCTAACTTTGTGGTGTAGCCCTGTCCGAGTGAACATGGGCTCATCCCCGAGGGAACTGAAGAGCGCGCTCACGTTTTTGGCCGCCAGGAAGTCCAGGCCCTGGGCCACCTGTAAGGAGAACCTCAGCAGGTCGTCCATGTCCAGCGGCCAGGAGTCCACGGCGTCCTCCTCGCCGGGCGGACCTGAGGGAGCCGGGGAGCGGAAGGAGTGGGCGTTGGGGCACAGGTAATAATGGGAGGGGCTGGGGTGGGACAGTTTTGGGGGGGCGGAGGGAGTGAGGGGGCGGGGGGCGGTTTGAGGAGGCGGGTGATGCTTACTCTGTGTTGGCCCGGAAACGGTACCCGGCTTCATGTCCAGGTAGCTGTCCGAGCACGTGCTGGAGATCCCGCTGTCGCTATGGAAACACAGCCGGGAGAGCGGGAAATGGTAAAAAATTGATGCTGGATGAGCACTTGGAAAGAACATATTTGGCGATAATCTCACTGACATGCATATTCATTAGTGACAATATTATACTGGCAAAATAAATACATTCAGTCTTTATCTAGTATTGGACTAAGGGGGAGGACTAATATCTTGAAAAAGAGAACACTATCTTGGAGGGGAGGTATTCCTGTTAATTTGCTAATTGAGATTGACAGCCCGGCGAAGGGCCAGGTTTTGTGAGAGTGAAGCACACTAATGGTACATCCACACTTGCCCTCTTGGTGTAAACTAGGAGCACTAGAGCTCCACGCCTGTGTGTGATTGTCTGTTCAGCACACCGCATCCAGCACCTGTGCTGTAGGCATTGCGCAGGACTTCCGGTACCTTCTAATGTACTTCTTCTCGGTGCTCAGGTTCTTGTAGATGCCGGTCTCCTCCGGGATCTCGGGCATGGTCATGACGCAGTTCAGGAAGGTCTCGGCTTTGCCCCGCAGGAAGTTAAGCAGGTCGCCATGGCAGCAGTACTCCGTGATCACCAGTACTGGTCCTGAACAGTGGAGATGAGTGCAAGTGGGTAAAAATTTATTTTTAGGCACTTTTAATGCCCTTTGTCTGTGTTGCGATAACGGCTAGTTTTTTATTTTTGTATTATCATTTCAGATCAACATAACATAAGCTTAGTTGACTATGTCCTCTGAGGTGCCGTATTTGAAATTCTTTAGCAATTTCCTTTTACTTTTTACAATGTGTGTTGCGTGGTTATGGCTCTGACCAGAGGAGGAAAGTCCAGGTTCAGAAAGCAAAATTCCTCCCCAGTATTTTGATCCGATCACCTAGATTTGCAAATTAGCCCAATTCTAGAACTAATTGGTGAAATCAGTTGGGCTGAGTTGACGGGTGGAAGAAACACATGGGAGAACTCTTACTTTCTGACCCCTGGGCTCTCCACCTCTGGCTATGACCACCATGTAAAGCCACCCTACATAAAGGCATCCAATAAATAACACAACCAATCACATGTCAAGTACCAAAAACTGGTCCATAGCCCTGTACTGTGGTTGGAGGCATGGGATGTCATCATGACTGGGACCAAAGACTAGATTCTGAGACCCGGGCGGTTATTGGTACATCACATGACCGAAGCGGCTGGTGTGATTGGCCCCGTTACCTACCTCCGTGGGTGCAGGCGCCCAGCAGGTTGACGATGTTCTTGTGCTGTCCCAGGTGGCTCAGGATCTTCAGCTCGGAGATCAGCGCCTCCTTCTCGTCCGGGTGCGCGCTCGCTGTGGAAAAAACGATGACGTCTCCGTCTCAGTTCCAACATCCGCACGCGGCCATCTTACATCTACCTGCCCTATCCACTAACTGGTATCTGCCTCACAGTTATGGACAGAATAACAAGCTTTTAATAAACATTTTTCTATTCTAGACCCTGAGTTTTCAACAAGACGTCTGCAGACTCCAGGGGGACCTTGAAGGTACTGTGGGGGGGTCCCTGGCCGGACATGATATGCAATGACTATACACACAGGAATTTTTACATCATCCTGGAAAAAAAAGTATAAACCCGTTATACTAATGGTTGTTTGTAGATATCCAAAGGTAATTGTATATACATTTACTATCGTTTGGAATTTGCACAGGTGATTCAGTGCGGCACAAACTGAAATGGAGAATATTACCAAACCCGTCTTTACACAAAGCTTGTACTCAGCCATTTCAGCACAGAGAGCAACTCACGTTTTAGCATCTTCACGGCGACCTGCATGACGTTGTCCTCTTTTCCCAGGCCATACGCTGTGGCCTCCACCACCTTCCCAAATGCACCGGCACCCAGAATCTTCCCTGGAACGCGGCCAACGTCCAATCACACAGATCAGATTATGGGACTGTGCGACAGTGCCTGAAGCGTTTTTCAACACTTCATATACAAGCACACAGCAAAATGTTCAGGACAAAAAACTCCATTAAAGTACTTTTAGCTGTAATAGAGTACATATGGTCCCTACTGGACTCCCTATTGAATTACTGTGAAAATGGCAATAAGCTTGTTTTTTAGGCTGCAATAACTTATTTGCATCTTATTTCACAGTGTAAAAATTAATTTCACAGCTAGAGGCAGACCTAGCTTCAGCTTGTCTCTTGGGAACTCCCATTTCTCATTGTACGGAAGCTGGGAGGGGTCAATAAAGGTGTAGTTGTTTCCATCGCTGGCTTCAATGATCTTCCACCGGATTTCATACCTGGGTTTCTGAAAAAAAATCATTGCCATCATTCAAGCATCTTTGGACATGGCTTTTCATATCTAAAATAAAAGTGTGTAAATGCTTCTCTAATTAGCAATCAAATTTGTTTTCTCACATTGTTGCTTTCAGAGAACAGCATTGGGCGATCTTTAAAATCCGCTCAGGTGTAACATCACAGATATGTGATTAGAATGTTTTTAACTGAACATTCTAACACTGATGCAACAATCGCTACTCATTACTGAAAGCAGAGTCAGTGGAGTTATAGAAAATTGACATAGAATAAAAAGTTAAAAAAACATTCCAAAAAGCCTGCCCTTCAAAGGGTCAAACTGGTAACGGCTTCTTCCGAGGGTTAAAACTGTAACGGCTGAGAGTGAGTGAAAGTGAAAGACGTTGTCCTTGTAAGGTTGCCCTCACCTGCTTGTATTTGTAGAGCAGGATCAACAGAAGCAGCAGGAAAATGGCGGCCATTGCAGCCGCGCCAACCAGGGTGGGAGTGAACAGCTTAGCTACAGAAAAAAAAGAGACATAAGCAAAATAGTCCTATCCCACAATGCATTTTTTTAAAATTTGAAAGCAAGCTCTTGTGCTTAAAGGGAACCACCACTGAAAAAAACAAAAACATGAACTTGATTTACAGAGCATGGGAAATCAAGGATGTCTCCCGTTTAGTTCCTGTTTCAAAATTGCATACTTTTTTTTGTTTAAAAACAGGCTGTGACCTTTATTTATTAACACAACAGAGCAGTGCACTGCGGGAAGGCTGGCTCTCTGGTTCAGAAGTCTTGGTTTCCGAAGGGACTGTTGACGGCTCTCAGTATACAGGGTTGTGGTTTTTGTGGCTGTTCATTTGCATTCATTTTATTTGCCCTTTACCGAATTCAAGAGGAGAGTTACTGTACGTGCTTAACCTCAGTTTCAGATCAGTCTGGCATTTGTCACATCATCTGCAGTGAAAACCCGTATATGCTATCTGGGGACCAGTTGGGGTGACGTCTCTGCACAGATATTTATTATGGACAAAATAAGATGATAAGATGACTCCGCACATTTAACACTGGTAGTTCTTCCTCCCTTCCATGGAACACTGAGACATTTCTGTTCAATGCATCTTCTAAGAACCGATGCCATGTACACGCAATGCGGTTTTAATGGATGTCCAGGAACACCCAAAAACTCCTGTTACTAGCGCCTCCTGTAGGCAAGGGAAGGGAATGACGGACGGACAGAGGGAACGAGTCGACGTGTCTGGTCAGTTAATAATGTCTGTGTCCTGTGTCGTTAGGGGGGTGGCGTTGGCGTTGGCGGTGGGCGTGGCCTTACGGTAGACCTCCATGGCGAAGGTGTCGGAGCCCACGCCGGCCAGGTTGAAGGCCACGCACTCCACGGTCGTCCTGCGGCTGGACGGCCCCACGGTCAGCACGCTCTCCACCTCCACCGGGCCGTACCTCTCCCGCTGCACCTCCACCGTCTCCGCCGGGAGGGGCTCCGGCACTGCCGAAACGTTCGCGCTGCAGCTGCCGGGACGGGACGGGGGGGGACAGCGAGGTCATTACCGCAGGTCTGAGACCGTCAGGCTGGGATTCCCATTCAGGTACGCCAGCAAAGGCTGTCTCTTATTATGATGTCACACTCCCATTCCGTGAAACCGTCGCCCCCAAGCAACGCACCTGGTTCTGATTCCGGAACACTGGTACCAGTATATCCTGGGGGCGGGGTAGCCAGAGGACGTGCAGGTCAAGGTGGTGATGTTCTCCCATCTCACCACGGCGACCGGCTTCTCTGTCATTCAAAGAAAAAAAAAAACACCCAGTGAGCAAAAGCCGAAATATAGACACTTTAGAGGGGTAGAATTCTTGGTAGAGAGACGTTTTTTTTGACATAAGTGGACTAGGATAAAGTAGTGTAGATCAGCTTTTACCCGAATATAGCCTTACTCTCTCCTACTCAGCTAGAAAGCTTCTGCTTCTCAGCCAAATGTTGCCGAGTTTTCATCTGAAACCCTAGAAGGCATGTCACTGACTAATCACCACAGAGATGTTCACTGGGCAACCGGTCAGAGAGTGAACGGCGAACCAAGAGCACTGCTTCAGCCGTTTTTCAGGCCGAACGGCTGAAAATGCAGTTGCCCAGCTTCACATTGTACAGCTGCTGGTTAGACAAGATTTGGGGATTGGGGCTGTCCAGCACGTTTCAATCACTGGATACTGATTGAGGCCTGTATCCGTGGGGCACTTTGGAATGTTGGGTGTAGTTTTTGTGTTAGCGCTGTAGCAGCAGTTTGCCACCAGGGGGCAGACTCACGGTACATCTGCACGTTGAAGGAAACAGAGGCGTTGGCTTTGCTGCTCCTGGCGTAGAAGGTGTACTGGCCTTGCTCGTCAAAGTTCATCCTCTTCAGCAGCAAGATCGCCTCATACCTGTCGGCAAATATTGAATGCCCACACACACATTGGGTGAAACTCCACATATAGGCCAACATCTACTTAAATCCTTGTGTACCTCCCCATCTCAGTACAGCCTTCTGCTTTCTCTTCCCTGAACTTGTTTCTCAACAACCGCCACTGGTCCCGGGGTTAATATGAGGTTAGCTGGTTAACCAAGGCTACCAAATCAGCACTTTTCAAGACACAGAACTGCTTCCTCTTCAAAAAAAACAAAACAAAAAAGAACAGACAACAGTGATGTTAAAAATAAATAAAGAAACTACACTCCTCAAGCTCAGCTTGCTTTGCATTTACCGACGTGAGAACTCACAACATTGACTGATATAGACTTCACTGTCGAGTCACTAATGTGCTATTACACAAAACAAAATGGCAGTGGTAGCGGAGTTCTGTCTGTGATGGAAGTAGATTTTTTTTTTTTAAATCCCTTATTTAACCAGGGAAGGTCCATTGAGAACATGTTTCTCCTTTTCAAGGGTACCCTGGGAGAAAAGGCCTGAGAGAACAGTTGCAAGTGAGGAGTCAGAGAGAGAAAAGAGGGGTAAAGCCCCTGGGGCAGTTGGTTGAGTTAAGGGCCTTGCTCAAGGGCCCAACGGCAGAGTTCTTTCTTGTAGGGACCCAACTTCATCTCTCATGACACAGGTCCGCATCCCTGCATCCCCATCAGCAACTCCACAGTTGCCAGTCGGACACCCAACCACCAGACTGTGCCCTACTGCCTAAATTTTAGGGAGGAGGTGCAGAGGGGCGAAGGGGCGCACCTGTTGTTGCGCGCGTAGGACTTCTGCTCGTGCTCCGAGATGTTGCGGGAGGAGGGGGCCGCCCACCCGTGCTCCAGGATCCGGGGGTAGGCCTCGATCCGCACCCTCAGCTCCAGGTCCTCCCCCTCGTTCACCTCCACGTCCGTGCCCTGGTGGGTGAATTTGGGAGGCAGCCACGGGGAGAGCTGGAGGTACGGACCGTCTGCGGGACGGGAACACGGACAGACACGGGTCAGTTTCCGACTCGGGGATCAGGGGTGTAGCTCGGAATTTTGGGCCCTCTGACAGAACATTGCTCTACCCCCCCAAAACTCCCCCCGCCCCTTTTTTTTACTAAAACAAATAGAATTTTTGTGGGCCCCAAGAATTACCATGACCTTTCACACCTGGCGGCCAGGGATGATGAAATTGCCATAAGATGGTCGTGATGTCACCTGACATACAGGAAGTCAGAGAGGAGCCACAAATAGGTGGAAAAATAGGGGTGGCCAATTAGATTTGAAGGGTGGCCAGGACCGCCCCAGCCACCCTATTGGACCCGCCCCTGCTGAACGGCTAAGAATTATATTCAGAAATGATACACATTTTCAGGTGTGTTTACCTACGACCTGCAGGTAGGTGGTGGAGCTGTTGACGCCGGCCTCGTTGACGCCCTGGCAGGTGATGTTCCCCGTGTCGGCCTTGCTCACCGAGGGGATGGTCAGGATGCTCACGATGTCCAGGCGACTGCCTTCCGAATGGACCTTTTCCTCTGGGGGTAACAACTAGGGGGAGCGACACGGGGCGACGGAAGAACAGCGTTAGCTTCTGAAAGTAGCTTATTAAGGCGCAAGCCCAAATTGCACAAGAGCGGCAGTCTGATGGTTACGAAACTTGAACACGAATGGAACGTGACCGACTCGCGGAGAACAATGCGAACTCATGACTTTGACTGATTTTTGGTAAATCTCGCTGACCAAAGACAGCCAGAAATGTTCAGACCGTTAGGGCAGAGATACCCGTAGGTGGGCATTCACAATTGGGTGTGATGGTTCAGCCTAGATAAATGGGCGTGGCCGACTCTAGGCAGAGTCATCGAGGAGCAGATACTCACGGTGCGTGAGGAGTGCTTCCAGGTCACGTTGTAGTTGAAGTTGGGGTTGTGTGTGGTGCAGCGGATGCGCAGCTGCTCCCCGACGATGCGCACATACTCATCCGTCTCCAGAAATACGTAGGGCGGGGACCGCAGCTCTGCAAGTACGACATGGGGAGGGGGGCGAGAAAAAAAAGTTAAAAAAAAAAAACGCTTCGCCTTTAGTTTCACTTCCCCATACTTCAGTTCAGTAGTGCCAAAGAACTCGTAAAATCCAAATCTGCTGAAAATCCCGACTGAGGCCACCCTGGATTTTAAGATGGTCCAAGATGTGTTCTCGACAAGTCTAGCTGGTCAAAGCTGGTCTGTGGCTGATCAACGCTGATGATGCTGGTGGCCAAACTGGTGGACTAGCTGACTACAGGCTGATCCGTGGTGAACAGCTGCTCAACTAGAAGTGCAAAAAACACAACTTAAACCAGCGTGAATATTTTGGGCTGATTTAAACTGGATGTAGGCTGGCTTTAAATTGATTTAGGCTGGTATAAACTGGACTTTGGCTGGTTTAAGATGGACTTTGGCTGGTTTAAGGTGGATTTAGGCTGGTTTAATCTGGACTAAGTCTGGTTTAAAATGGATGTAGGCTGGTTTAATCTGGACTAAGGCTGGTTTAAAATGGATGTAGGCTGGTTTACGCTGGACTAAGGCTGGTTTAAATGGATGTAGCGCTAGGGTTTAAGATGAACGTTTGGCTGGTTTAAGATGGTGTAGGACTTGGTTTTAAGTGGATGTAGGCTGGTTTAAGCTGGATGTAGGCTGGTTTAAGCTGGCTGTAGGTTGGTTTTTAAGATGGATGTAGGCTGGTTTAATGATTGGATTGTGAGGCTGGTTTAAGCTGGATGTAGGCTGGTTTAAGATGGATGTAGGCTGGTTTAAGCTGGATGTAGGCTGGTTTATGATGGACTTTGGCTGGTTTAAGATGGATGTAGGCTGGTTTAAACTGGATGTAGGCTGGTTTAAGATGGATGTAGGCTGGTTTAAGCTGGATGTAGGCTGGTTTAAGATGGATGTAGGCTGGTTTAAGCTGGATGTAGGCTGGTTTAAGATGGATGTAGGCTGGTTTAAGATGGATGTAGGCTGGTTTAAGATGGATGTAGGCTGGTTTAAGATGGATGTAGGCTGGTTTAAGGTGGAGTTTTGGGCAGGGCCGGCGAGCAGATCGCTGGGTGCTCTTTCGCGGCTTCGCTCGCCGCGACTCACTCTGGATGACGTTGATGGAGAAGGCTCTGGAGGTCCTCGTCAGCCCCCCGACCATGGCGCTGCAGATGTAGTCGGCGTTGTAGCTGGGGTGCAGGTTTCGGATGAGCACCCCCCGCCTGGGGTCGGCCGTGAAGTTCATCCCGGGGGGCACGGCGGACCCGTTGTGCATGCGCAGGGTGAAGTGAGTCGCGCTGGGGTCGGTCAGCAGGCAGGCCAGCAGGCAGTCCTCCCCCTCCTTCTTCACCACCCGGCCCGTGGTGCTCGTGATGGTGAAAAAGTTTTTCGGATCTAGCGGAGGAGAAGAAATTCCCCTTTTTAAAATTTTTATTTCTGTGGTGTTTGTTTTATTCTGAGACATATGCAGGTACATATGACTACGCATTCAATCTCCATCTCAAGAACCTTTACTCAGTAGCATGCAAGCAAAAACAATATTGTTTTTAACCGAACATTCTTATGCTGATGTCACAGTCACCGCTGGCAAGGGAAAGCAGTGGAGTTCTAGAACACTGACTTTTGAAAAAAAAAAAAAACATTCAGAAATAACCCACTCTTCTAAAGGTTCACCCTTGACGTTCAGTCTAATGGGCCCAACCTGAGTATGTGATGAGGGCCTTTACCAGCTGAGGACACCAGAGAGCTCAAGTGCCACTTTATGATTTATCATCCATGATTATGAACATCGCTCTGAAGTAGCTCATAAAACTCTATGAAGTATCCTCTTTGAAAACCTTTCAAAAGTAGCCACTTTCGAAAACCTCTCAAAAAGGATAAACCGTGGGTGTTCAGCTGTGTTTCCACTGCTTTTTTCCCCCGCCATTATAAAAAATATCCTCATCTATATCATTTGCTGTTTGAATCTGGCTTATTCACCAGTTGGGTCGCTTCCAAGCACGTTCTTTTTGAAAACATGACAGAAGATACTGATCTTCTCCGTAGTCGTCTGCTATTAAAAAAATGAAACAAAAGGAAACGAAACAAGACGAAACAAAAAAACCTAACCTAAACACGTCAGTGGTTTCCAGGTTTCGCCTACGCCTTGCGTACAGTGTTCAGTCTCTCCGCTCCTCGTGGGCGAGAGTCCTACCTCTCACGTAGACGTGGACGGACGCCTGCAGGCCCGGCCGGGCCCTGTACTCGCACTTGTATGTCCCGGTGTACTCCGCGGTGGGCCGGTCGACCCGCAGGGTGCTCTCCCTCCCCGGGGTCCTGGAGATGTGCTTCCGGTGCTTGGCCAGGCGGGGGCTCCAGGTGACGTCGTCGCCCCCCGTGCACTGCAGAACCAGGGGCGTCCCGGGACCCAGGACCACTTCGGACCCGTTCAGAACTTTCGAGTTCACCCTAATCACCGGCGGCTGCAATTCTGCTAAAAAAAGACACACCAGTGTTTGCACTGTACCAAAGGTCTGTACCTACGGTCTGTACCTAAGGTCTGCACCTACAGTCTGTACCTACGGTCTGTACCTGAGGTCTGTACCTAAGGTCTGTACGTAAGGTCTGTACCTGAGGTCTGTACCTAAGGCCTGTACGTAAGGTCTGTACCTACGGTCTGTACCTACGGCCTGTACCTAAGGTCTGTATCTGAGGTCTGTACCTGAGGTCTGTACCTAAGGTCTGTACCTACAGTCTGTACCTAAGGCCTGTACCTAAGGTCTGGTTGTATTTTGTATCATCGTCCTGATGTTGTAGCTTGTACTGCCCCCTAGTTTGACTTAGCATAGGTTTAGGTCAGAGTGATGTTCACTGTGTGAACTGGACTTTATGTGTTCCTGGCTGTGAATAACTGTTCAAAGTGAGTAACGCACCTTATCGAACCGGTAGTTTTGTAGTTGGTCCAATGACGTTTGGTATGGACTTACTGTGCGTCGCTTTGGATAAAAGCGTCTGCTAAATAAATGCAATGTAATGTAAGGTCTGCACAGAGCTAGTAGTAACGCAGTGTATTGTGTGATTTAAGCGCATCGTTTCTAAAAGTGCTGCAAGGTCAGGCGGTGGTCAAAATCACGAGCGCTTGCAACATTCCCTGTTTGATGCTTGCAATAATGTGCTCATCTGTTGATAAAAAAAAAATTATGGAGATACAGTGTGTAACGCATGATATGTTCTTTGTAACTCTACAGAAGGAGTGTTAATCTTTCCTTTATGTCTGTGAAAAAATAAAAAATAAAACTATGCAGAAGAAGTAGCAATGTGTTTTCTGTAATCAAGTGGAGTTTTTGCAGCCTTGTCACAAGGTTGCTCCAAGGCAGAACATTCTTTCATATTATTGAAAATAATCTTAGTACTGCCCATGTCATCAAAAGATAAATAAAAAACATATAGTGATAAAATACAAATGTGACCATTTTTTAAAAAGAAGCATTTTATATGACCCATTGCCTTTCCACATTGTGTGTTTCATTCATATTTATGAAGTTGATCTTACATTTGTTTATGAATTTACAGTACCTTAGGTTGAATAACTATTTCAGGCTATCTCACGTTCTTGAGTGACTGACAAATAAAATGGCAAGCTGGTTTGACACATTTTTAGCTAGTTTTGAAAACCATTGCTTTGCTCAACGCCCATGTGCCACTTCAATATTCAGTAAATAGTCATATATTAATATTGCTCACTCCCCACGTATGTCCAGCGAGTTCTGAGATGGACTACTACTCTGATTAAACTTTTTCCTGTTCTCCACTAACTTCCATCTTGATATTTCTTCCACCATCTTTGTTCAGACCTTTCTCAAAGGAGCACCTTGCTCACAGGTGCGACAGCAGCAGTGCCCTGTCCAGGAACCGAACCCGCAACGTTTGAGTCACAGGCCCAGTTCCCTAACCATTGCACTACACTGCTGTACTGCAGGTATGGAGACTTTTGCTTTTCAATTCTTTTTGCCCGGTGCGGCCTCATCTGGCGCAGTTTGTATGAGGAGTTGTGGAGCATGTTTTTGGGCGAGTGTGTGTGTGTGTGTGTGTGTGTGTGTATGCATGTGAGTGTGTGTGTGTGTGTGTGTGTGTGTGTGTATGTGTATGCATGTGAGTGTGTGTGTGTGTGTGTGTGTGTGTGTGTGTGTGTATGCATGCGAGTGTGTGTGTGTGTGTGTGTGTATGTGTATGTGTATGCATGTGAGTGTGTGTGTGTGTGTGTGTGTGTGTGTGTGTGTGGCTGGGGGGGGGGGAAAGAGGTTGAGGAAATGAAAGCACTCGCACAGCGCTGTGGGACAAATGTTCCAGACTGTGAGACGGCAAACTCGCCTCCAGGAAACACATTGCTAAATTGGCACTAATTTTGAGGGGGGGGGGGGCAACACACAAACGCAGGGACTCGACTTCCTGCGCCCGTTCTCACTTCCACATTCCACATGCAGCAGAATTCTGAGGATTCATATTTACTTATGAACCGATGCTTATGACGTCCTCTGATTAGAAGGAACGATCAGTACCCATAATGCCGTTCACCGAGTGTACCACTCCAGGAATCTACTGATAAAAACGTCACAGGGTCGTCACTGTGAAAGGTCGCTTAAGCAAATGGTGCCAAGAGGAGAAGTGGGCAAAAACACTCATTTATGGGGTTATGTAAAGTATGACACATTTGGAGAATGAAAAAGCATTTCAAGATCATTTTTTGTTTTGTTTTTAGTGTTTTAGTTTTAGCTGGATGCGGTTCTGGGAAATTTCTCCTGCATCCATTTTCTAAGGAATACATAAAAGTTCTTGCAACACCACGGAGAAATCTTTTTTTTATTTTTATAAAGCTGTTTTCCAGACTATTAATTTATAAATCCAACCATAAACATCATCAAATCAGATGAGGAGTGGGGGGGGGGGGAACATATCGACTTTTTTTAAGAGCCGTTGAAATCATTTTTTGAAATAGAGAGCCCTTTTATGAACGGTAATGGGCATGGAGCTCCAGATCAGTCTCTGCTCGACAAACAGAGCAGCCCTCCACAAGCACGGAGAGAACGCAAACAGAGCAGTCTTTCACCCAGCGCCGCCATCGCAGCCCGGGTTCAAAGGGGGTCGCTGAACCTTGAGGGAGAACAGCACGCGAAACCGGAGTTTGTACGCTACGCTTCCGCTTCGTCCGTCAGCGCCTTACCAACCAAACTATATTCGTAAACACAACATCAAACGAGGGAGGGTCTTTATGAGCCAATCAACCGACCTCTCTGTGCTGATTGGTGTATGTATCAGATTTGTTAATGAAAGCTTCTATATATTGATATATAATATTTTAATATATATTTATTTGTACTATATATTCGCATATGACACGTGCATAATACTGAGCCCTTTCCCATAACAGCACATATTTAATGCTTTCCACAATAGAGCACTTAATGCCACACAGGTAAGGTGATAGGTAACGCTGGAGGTAAATGGTGCTCAGCGGCGTCTCCCCCACCTGTGACCATACACCTGCAGTCTTTTAGTCACACGCAACTGAACACTAGGGTTGAGATCACGAGAAGCTACACCTGACTACACCAGCAACGTATCAAACGTGAGCAAACCGCGCAAGTCAACTTCGAGATATGGATGTCACACACGTGACAGTATTATTAATGATTATTTTTAATCTTCCCTGTAAAGCAGAACTGAAATATGTAGCCTCATACTTATATCAGACATCTGCTCCTACCCAACAAACCCACATTGGCCATAAGCTAACTTATAGTGGCATCAAATGCTGAAAGCAATAATGCTGAATCAAGTACTGTTTAACAGTCGTTAGGGGGAAACTTTGAAAACTTCAGAATCCAAAGTCTAATCACTTTCGAATTGGCTTCTTTTTGGTTAACATGTTTTTCACAGACTATTCGTAAATAGTTGCAGTTTTGCTGAATTCCACAAGCACAAAGACCATGCCAAACCATTTGCTCAATGACGTCATCTTACAAACCCTCATTAAAAAAACTTAAGAACGTGTCTGATATAATTTTCATCCAGAATAAAACCAAAAAGTCAAAAAATGTATTTCCGAAAAGCCATAATAACTAACGTTAATTTTGGGCGATCTGTTATTAACCGGAGGAGAGCTGATTATTCCATTGAGCTGGATCTCGGGCCGAACGACCATGGAGGTGAGAAACATGCGTGTAAAATACGATATCACACTTCGGGGGGAGAGCACAATCGGAACATTGACGGGGGCAACTCATGATTCAGACGGAGGAGGGAGGGAGACGATCACGCACCGTTAGTCACACTGTCCGGAGTGCACAACGTTTGTGGCGAAGAAGAAGAAAAAGAAGAAGAAGCAGAAGAACTCGCACAAATAAAAACAGGCTTTTTTTTCTTTCTTTCCGCCGGTTCAAAGGCTGCTAACCGCTGGTTTCTGCTTGTATTTTCTTCATGTTCTTACCCGAGTTTTTAAATAGCCGCCCGCTGATGTAGCTGTTATCAGCCTCCATACTACCCAGCATTAGAAGTGGAGATGGGCTGGTCAAGACTGCAAATAATTAACACAGCTTAATAAAAATAAAAAAAGTTCAGATCTCACTGCAGAATTAACTATTTTCATCCGAGTAGATGGTGGTGTATGTGTGTGTGTCTGTGTGTGTGGGATGGGGGTGGGGTGGGGGGGGGGGGGGGAGTCAAATTGAAACCCCCAAAAACAGCCCTGCACATCCACTGTACAGTAATGCTGAGGCTTCCCTTCACACATAAGTGAAAATACAACTCCAAAAGTGCCTGCAAAATATGTTCATAGCAACTTTTTCTGTAAATGGTTGTGTAACTTATATGATAATGTACGTTGTCAGTTTCTCATGGCTGATTTCCATACCGCACATAATATAGGAAGGCTATTGAAAATGCGACAAAACCCTCTGGATCTGATTCTGATAATAAACAGTAGCAAACAGCGGAAATCACAGATGTGCCCGGCAGCACCAGTCCACAGCACAACCACGGTTGGTTTGCAAGACGTGCAGAGGAACGCACTGTACTGGGTCTGATCACGTCCAAAGCGACCCCCCGCCCCCCAAGGATCACGCGAACGGCGGGAAAAAGCGCGCGTCCGGCCGGACGGACGGAGGGGGCGTAGGCCGCCTTACCTTGGGCCGCACAGTGCAGGAGCTCCAGCATCAGAACCAGGAGAAGCATCATGCCCTCCTTCAGAATCACGTCGCATTAAAATTGGAAGAAGTAGAAAAAAAAAGAGTCTCTGCTCCGCTCAGCTCTGCTTCGCTCGCGGTCTGGAAGGGAACTGGCGGCTTCAGCAATTCAGTCTCAGCTCCTTTTCGTCGCCACTTCTCTTTTCTCGCTATGGGCAAGCGGGACCTCTGACCCAATCACTGACAAAAGAGGTCAAAAAAAAAGAAAAGAAAAAAAAGACACTGACATCAGAACAAGCACGGTGTGCGCAGACGCGTTTTCCGCAGCGCTGCGTCGCAGATTACAGGCAGTTAAATGGTTAAATACCAACAAAAAAGAGAATATATTACACATAAATGAATCATAGTGCAGGGTGCGTATGTATATGAGACGGAAGTTTGAATTGCGTAAATGCAGATTAGCACGCTTATCGAAACTGCCTGCTATGACTCAGTGTGCTGATAGGAGTCAGTGCTCCGTGGTGTGTTGCGTTCTGTGGAACCCTCTCTGGCCGTCCTTTAAGAGAGCGCTCTGTTCTCAGGATAACCCGACAGGTGGACCTACCTTTTTCGGGGGCTCCTGTAGAGAGGACGGAGGTGCCAGCGGCCGCTGCTCGGTCGGTCCCTCTTGCTTCCAGAAGGAGCAGTGAAGTCCCGCGCTCTGCCCCGCCTCGCCCCCCTGCGCGCCTCTGTCCCAGAAACGACCGCGGGCCACGGGGGGCCGGGCCTGGCGTCGTCGCGGTTACTTAACGGACCGCGCAGGGGCGTTAAAGGGAAGCGAATACATTAGTGCAGGCCAGGCCTCGTTCTCAGCCCAGGCGGGAGCCGGCCAGATCATGAATGCCTCCTTTGATGCTCTCTCCTCGAACAGGGAGGAGGAGGAGGAGGGGGTGGTGGGTGTGTGGCGAGAACCCATGATGGACATGGTGCAGGAGGAAGATTCATCTCAGGGCTGTCTGTGCAAAAATACGGTCAGAAGAGGCTTTATCGTACCCCCCCCCCCCCCCCAAAGGACTCCCTTGGCCTCCGAAATAGTTCGTGTGATCGCTTGATTGGTCGCCGTAATCGAAAGCCTTCTGGTCGATGCCTCACGCACACCTAGGAAAAATGGCGGGAAAGTCTGCGTGATGTCACCACCGGCTCTCTCGCTCCTGATTTCCGTGGAGACACACCTAGAGGAGGGGGGGGGGCGGGTCCTGGCGTCATGTGACACTCTGCTGAACGGCGTGGTGTGGGCAGAGGCGTTTCAGTCTCTGCCACTCAAGAGCCGGAGAGAGAGAGCTCAAGCTTTTCTCAGGCTGTCAATCAGGGGCCGTGATCCGGAACTTTCTCTTACAGTTTGGCTTTTTAAAAATAAAAAAAATATATGTACATAAAAAAATCCAATTAGTGGAATAATTTGAAAACACTTCCTGAATATCTTAGCGGGGTTTATTAGCTTATAGCTTATTAGCTGGCTTTTTTCGCTTAACGGAACGCTCATTACTGCTTTACGTTCGACTTTTCACATATTCAGCATTCAAGAGTCTGAGATCCCTAAACTAGCGGAGTAGAACCTATGCAGAACAGAAGGGTTGGACAGCGGTCTGGACAGAGGTCTGCTGCGTGTGTTAAGCCTCAGGAAAGTGTATTTCAAGGTTGACATTTCTGCTCTTATCCAGGGGCGCACGGTGGTGCTGGCTGTGAGTTGCGCTGTTGCTTACCAGCTAGAAGGTACTGAGTTTGAATCCCTTTCCGTGTGGAGCTTGCATCTCCTCACTGTTTCCTCCAGCAGTCCAAAGACATGCAGGCGGAGGGTAATTGGAGAGTCTAAATTGTGCTTGGGGTATGAATGTGTGATTGAATGCTGTGTGCGACCTGCAACGGATTGATGACCTGTCTAGGGTGTTGCCTTTCACCCAGTGTATGCTGGGATAGGCTGAGCCCAACCCCACCCCACCCCACTCCCCATCCCCCATGAATCACACCGCCCCCTAGCGCTCACACAGAGTCAATACAGCTATGACTCCAGTCTGTAAAGCTATGGATAAGTCCTAACCCTTAAGCAAGATTCATTTTATTAATGACATAACATCAAAGGTAATAGTAAAATTCTTTATTATAAAGTTTGTCTTTTACAATGATAGAAAATGTTCATACAGTAAGATACAAAATATGTAAAAAAAAAAAGTAAAAAAGTAAACATATTTAAAAGCTTTGGTACCTCTGCATTGTGTGAACATGTATATGAAGAATATGTGTGGTGCACTGTGCACAGATTTCCCTTTTCATTTCAGTACCTTAAACAAAGAAAACAGGTGAATCATGTCCCACTGAAAATAAGAAACTGAGACAGAAGAAATGATGCAGGCTCAGGTAAGGTGTGTACGTCAGGTCAGCCACCTGTATTCAAAAGTACAACATTTTCAAAAGGTAAGATCAACAGTGGAGGGTGCATGTGCAATAAAAAAACAACGGCCATGTCACAGGAAACTGGACATGCTAATGCCACATTTCCTGTGAAGACAATTTGTCTAAAGATAATTGATAATTGATGTATGTTCGGTATTAAGTAACCTAAAATGAGCTTGTACAAACATCCTACAAGACATCCTACTTCACTGTTATTCACTGCTACATCTCTTAAAATCTTGTCGAATGAATCTTATGTGTGAGGTAAACGGGAAGTGAGTTTGATTGGTCTTCCCCTCAAGAACGTGGATCTCGCTTTGTGTCTTGTCCCTTTCGAACAGCGCTAATGAAAAGAAAGAGTGCTCGGTACAAGACGGGGGAAAAACCTAGCAACAATGCTATTATTATTATATGAAGTTGAAATTGAACCATGGTAGCCTCAAGGCTAATCCTGAGTCAGAGGCAACATCTGTCCTGTGCCAAGCATCAGTTCTGCTTACAGAAAACTTTGCACCCATTTCCTCTCGCTGCTATTTCGAGAAATGTCTGAACTGACGTACGGCGGTACAGGACTGTCCCTCTTCACGTTAGACTAGAGTACGTCCTTTTACATATGAGGCAGTTTTTAAACTGAATAGAAATGTACTGCTATTCATGCAAATGAGCTCAAACAAAATGGTGTTGACCTGCAGAACTTTTCCTGTCCCTGGTGCTGCACATGACATGGCTTGTTTGTGGCCTGAATTTTTATAATCCTGTGACGTAATAACTTCGTTTCCATTTCAGCAAAGATTGTTCACGCCAAAGAATATATGTCACGTGTCTATTCTGAGCCGATACACAGGGAAATGTCCTGTGTTCATTCAACTTCAACAGTGTCAATTAAACTCAGACAGATTACATTTGGTCCCACTTTGGTCCCACTCTGGACCAATCTGGAAGAAAGTGTGACATAATGTTAAGTTAAGAGTTGAATAAACACTGTTAAAGTTGAATTAACACTGGACATTTCACTGTGTGCCTTCTTGAACGGCGGCCTAAAACGTGTCCCATTAGAAATGATCACCTTCAGAGGGACAGTACTCTCAGTGATTTAAAAATACTTCTAAAACAACAGAAGCATTGGTACATCCGATGTCAAACTGGATTTCATGGTTGCTATCTTATGAGCGGCATAATGTACCCGCTCTGAATAGACAGTGGTCAAAGATAACAAAAAAAGAACTACAAGTCCAACATTGTATCAAAACGAGGCCATCATAAAAAAGTGAAAGCACAGAATCTCAGCGCAGACGTATTTAAAATGTTTATAAAGAGTGTTATTACTTGGAGGCTTATGAGTATGCTCTGTGTTATCGCAACATACATTCATCTTACAGTACCTATTCATGTAAGTACCTCTTGTAAGTTCTCTTGTCATATTTTCAGTAAGTGTTCTCAAGAGGAAGAGAAAAAAAAATCATTTTGGTTCACCATCATGTTTCCGTCTGAAAGTGCAACATTGCTACAAAGTCATTTTATTTTCCCCAACTTCCGGACTATATAAGGAATGTGAATATTTCACGTGAACCGTAGTATACATTTTCACAACTGAATGTTTAAAAGGCTTGGAATGTTACACCTGGATGAGTGTATGATGTCATACATTTAAGATGCTTTGAACTTCTACACAACTTCTACACGACAAAAAGACAGTGGTATTTACAATGACTTCAGCAGCTAAAGTCTGAGAATGACATTGTCTGGCAGTGATACAGCTATTCAGTTACATTTGTTCAAAAGTCAATCTCACAACTTCAGCAACTGCAATTGTAATTAGTTAATTTCTGCTTAGCATAAACAGGACATTGACTAATGCCATGATTAGGCTTTCAGTCATATTAATAACAATGATAGATAATGTAAGGGATGGATTGGATCAACAGCAAAAACACGTACCATGGGATTCAGGAACAAAAGCAGAAAACGGGCATATTTGCCTTTTTTTGTGCTCCGGATAACTTGAAAAGTTGTTGCTTTGTTGCTTTGGGAAGGTTGTGTTTACACATCTTTCCCGACAAATTTTCACGCAATTTTCTATGCATAGTCGAATCGTTCCTGAAAGCACACTAAAAAAAAAGTTATCTGAATCTCTACCCTTTCACTCAGTGAAGTGGAGAGAAGATACTGAAAAGCATTTCACATAAACTCTGTCCATGGCCACAAACTAATAATTACATGAATAATTACAACTCAGGCAGTTGATACAGTTCCAGATGGATGACCTACTGTTTTTTTCCCCTACATTTTGTAGATTAAACACACTATTTCAGACAAATTGTGTAAAATGATATTCATCAATGGTTAGGTCAACACAGGAATAACCAATAGAAGTCCCTGATATTCTTTAATTTGCTCATCTGTTCACCAATAAAAAAACTATATCTCTCTAATATGTGGAAACTGTGCACACGTTTACAAATATATAATTCACTATAGTTAATAAACTCTATCGGTCATAAACATTTATTTAAAGTGTACCCATTTCTGTTCTCTGATAATAAATGTATTGTACCTCAAAGGAAATACCTAACACAAAATAGTATAAAATTCTAAAAACTGTTTTGTGATTTCAGGGTAAATAGAGTAGGTAATTATTAAAAATTATTTAAAATTATTATGGAATGTACTGTATATGGATGTATATGCAGCAAAACTTCCCTCTAGAAGGTTAAAAAAGGCCAGCTTTTCAATCATGTAAATTATCAACTGTATTCCCAGTGATGACAAAAAGCCAACGATAACAAGAATGACAGAAAATTGCCACGTTTCACTGAAATAACATTTCCAATATGGGCCTGTGTGATTCACAAGCTCTTTAAAAAGGATGCTTAAGTTGTGTGGGCATAATTTTTGTGGACAGAATGTAACGCATTCTTGCAGATCTCAAGGTAAAACCAGGTTTACCCAGTTCTCTCTCTCACTCTATATAATTTAGCCATGCCTCCATTTTGGCTCCTGTGTGTGACTGGTGTCAGCGGCCGGGCCCTTCATGGTGTCTCTAGAGGAAGCTGTCTTCCACGTCCGGAGTTCCCTGGCATTCCGCTGGCCCCACTTCCTCCTCCTCCTCCTCCTCCTCTTCCTCCTTCTGGATGAGCTGGGTCTTCTCCTCCTCTGGGACGGCAGCAGGCGCTTCCAGGGAAACGGAATCGCTCTCCTCGTCGGGGTCCCGGGACCTGTCACTGGGGAGCAGCGGCACACAGATCGGTGGGGAGGCCCCAGATGCACCAGGGTCACGTGACCCGTCTGAGGTCACCGTCTTTAAATGTGCAATTCTTTGAATGGGCTTGCAATTTTTACCCTATATGTAGAATGTGGAAGTGTAGCCGTGGGTGACTCACTGTCTTTTTCTCTTCTATTTCTTTTTTTTTTTTTTGCAATCATGTACAACAGCCGGAACATTCTAGACCTTGGTGCAGAAGCAGGAATATGGAAGAGCTTCCTTCTTCGCCTGAGCTGACCACCTCATGGATGTCCGTTGCCCCAAAACCATGAGGCCCCACAGTCTGACTGAGGCCTCAATGTCTTTTAGAGGCGACATAGCTCAGGAGGTAAGAGGGGTTGTCTGGCAGTCGGACGGTTGCTGGTTCGATCGCCCGCCCTGGGCGTGTCGAAGTGTCCCTGAGCAAGACACCTAACCCCTAATTGCTCCCATGGAGCTGATTGGTACCTTGCATGGCAACCTTTCACCGTTGGTGTGTGAGTATGTATGCGTGAATGAGAGGCATCCACTGTAAAGCGCTTTGGATAAAAGCGCTATATAAATGCAGTCCATTACCATTTTAAGTGACAAGTGGTTTAAAGTCTCCACTGTGGGAAAGTCTGGCATACAGAGAGCTGGATGCCCGTTGGAGAAGTAGCTATGTCTTAAAAGACTTTAAAGAAGTGTGCAGTAATGACGTCTTAAGTGGTGTTTGGGGTCTGTTTGTTCACCGCATACCTCCTTTGAAGCTCAATGTAAGAGGAAAGACGGACGTCTTTTCACAGTTCTAGGCCGAGGCATTTGAGCGGACAGTGGTGGGACTCACGGGTGCCTTGGTAAATTTCGATAAATATTTTAAAAACCAGGAACACAAAAGTGACTGAAAATGAGGAAGCTCGGGTTTGACTCAGACTTTACTCAGACTGGATGTATATGCTTCAAAGGCTTAATTTAAAGCACGGTTTTGGTGCCCATTGTACCCTGCACATGGGGTTGGGCAATGCTGGACATCCCCCTTGAGTCATCCTCATATTTCCTGCTTCCTCTGTGTCCGGTCCTCGTCTGTCCCTTGGCTCATGTAATTTCAGCTTTTTATTTTTAAATGATCTTATAGCTGCCAATTCCCCCGCCCCCCTCTCTTGTTCTGCCCCCCCACAGTACTCTCTGTCAATTCAGGACTTTGAACAGGCACAGTAAAATGTCCAGAGTTGATTCACCTCTAACAGACCACATGGTCTCCTGTATGGACCGTACTGTAATGTACTCTGTGAGAGTTGATCCAACGCTGAACATTTTTACAGTGCAGGTTCGCGCACATAGGCACAGTCAGCCACTGCTTCTTCTCATTTTTAAAATACACCAACAAACCAGGCAAGCTGTGCATTTTCTACACAAAACTAACCATAAAAATGTGTTTATGCGGTGCACTTCACACTCATTTGCCACTTGCAGGGTCAATGGAAACCAGTAGGGGGCGCACCACTAAACGCAGTGCCAGCGGTGTTTTCCTCAGACGGGTGCACCCACTCAGGGGTCCTAATAATTGTAACGTCTCCATTTTCAGTCGGGCACATTTTTCAGCCGTACCTGGAGGAGCCGTCTGTGAGCGTGGGGGCCTCGTCCCAGCCTTCCTCCGGTTTGGGGTCCGGTATGGGGATGATGTATTCGTTGTAGGACGCCAGCGCCTCCTCTCCGTCGCCCTCCCACCGGATGCCTACGGGTGACCCGTTTTGGGGGGACGCCAGGGGCACCGACAGCCGGGGTTTGGTGCGGACGACGGCCGGGTGGTCGCTCTTCAGGAAGCCGTCGTTCACCTGGGTGTATTTCTGCGTTCGACAAAAAAGCGGGCGTTCGTTTTTTAAAAAATTTTTCTTTTGAAAACCTCTCGGTTGGTTGCCACGTAAAATTCTGACCGCCCGAAACGTTGCAAAATGGCGGCAGTGTGGTACAGCGGGTAAGGAGCTGGTCTTGTAACCTGAAGGTCACAGGTTCGATTCCCGGGTAGGACACTGACGTTGTACCCTTGAGCGAGGTACTTAACCTGCATTGCTTAAGGGTATATCCAGCTGTACAAATGGATCCAATATAAATGCTATGTTAAAATGTTGTGTAAGTCGCTCTGGATAAGAGCGTCCGCTAAATGCCTAAATGCTAAATGCTAAGCTATGTAATGTAGTGTAAAATGGGTCGGTCGGAAACGGATTTACCTTCTTGTAGCTGTCGGTCAGCATGTTCCCCACCGCGTGGACGAGGTAGGAGAACTCGGGCCTTTTCTCGAATTTCTCCTCCCAACACTTGCGCATGACATCATAACTGAGAAACACAAGTCAGAGAGGGCTTCAGCTCAGGCTGCTTCCTGCTTTTGCTGCGTTTCTGCAGCAAGGATCTCAAACTCAAATCCTAAGAGGGCCCGCCGTGTCGGCTGGTTTTTTGATGTGTTCCTGCACTTAATTAAAGCCACTGATTGGCTAAAAAAATCTGGACACCTTGTTTCCAAGGCTTTGATTTGCTGCCGATTGTGAAAGGACATCGCAAAAGCCAGCGGAGACTGTGCAGCAGAGGCCTCTGATGTTCTAACGTTTGAGGAAACGGGTCGTGAAAAGCACACTGAAGCAGAAGTAACGCGTGAAGTTAAAGACGGGCATTGAGGGTGACTCACATTTCGTCGGATGCGTGAGCAGGCTTGGCCATACGGTAGCCTCTTTTAAGGGCACTGTAGAACAGCTCATTCATTGGGAGGTCAGGATAAGGGGTCCCACCTGCAACAGCAAGATAGCAAAAAGAATAATTTATTTATGTTTCTATTTAATTATTTGGCAGACAAATGTATCTACAGGAAAAAGTCATTTTTACTTGCTAAACACATTGAGGACATAGTGAGAACCTGGGAGTATCCCATGAATGCTGCACAATTAAAATGTCTTGAAAAAAATAAAAACATTTAGAAAATTAAATATGTGGCCCATGTATGGTTGTGGCCCTAAATGACAGCATAGAGCATTTATGTCATCAGCCAGATCTGGCCCTCAAACTTCCGGCCCCCACTGTTGGTGGACACAAAAATACAGTATCTCCTAACACTGAATTTAAAATAACTGCCAGTTTACATAAACATGAATGCAAAGGCTACTGCACCAATAGCAAATCACGTTTGTCTGCCATCTTGTGATGTCAGTAGGCGTCAGGCAGATTTCATTATAAATCTCTCTAAAAAAAAAAGACGGTAAAACAGTTTTTGAGGAAGGGGAAAGAAAACTGAAAGGAGCCTTCACTGGAACTCAGATGAGAGGAAAACAAGACCAAAGAGAAGAAAAGAAGAGAGGAGGAGTGTCAGACGAAAGAGGGAAAATATTCACATTTCAGCATTTAGCAGATGCTCCAGCCCACAGCAACTCACACCGTAATCTCATCTGAATATTTGTACACACTTGTACAGCTGGATGTTTTTACTGGAGCAACTTAGGTTACGTAACACACCCATGGGTAAAACAGCAGTGCTCATGCTGGGAATCGAACCTGCAATCTTTGAGTTATAAGTGGAGTTTCCTAAGCATCGTACTAAACTGTCTCCACAAATTATCAATATTTATATCTTATCAAAAGTTGTGTGATAAGATGTGGCTGAAGTTCTCATTCTGCAGCGTCCAGCACTGTCTCCGGAATGAGGAGAAAGAACTCCACACAGCTGAAAAAGCTGAGGTTGGATGTCCCGAGAGGTGAGCCTTGCCCCTCTTTGTGTAATTTCCAGGCCATCCTGATTGGCCGGTTGTAACAAAGAGGACTTTTGATTCGAGCAGATGTTTAGATCTTGCGGTTCGACCGGGCTCCTCTCCCAAAGCCGACCCATGTGATGTCAAGTTTCCGCTAAAAAAAAAAAAAAACCCGTACCGCTGTTTTTCTTTCTTCCCGTCTTCTCTGGAAACGGCCAAATTTGTTTTTTTTAACTTTTTTTTCCTCAGAGGCTTCATGCTTCACGCTTCGCAAGTTTTTCTTCTTGTTAAAAAAGAACTGTTTTATATTTTGGACTCCAGAGGACTGGAAGTGTGGAATTGATTTCAGGGCATGAAGGCGACCGACTTTCACCGCAGCACCTATGGTAATCGATCTGTTAAACCGAAGCCATCTTGGGCGGGTAAACTGATGAACAAAGATCTGCATCAATACAAACAGACAAAGAGGCTTTCAGCCAAATTTAGCCCTTTCACATACCATAAACCTTAGATTGAGCGGGAAATTTACAATACGTTAAAAATCATCTTCTGTATCTCCAAGGAGCAACCAAGTCAATATTTGTGTTTTGTTTTGATTTCACACGTTATTTTAAATACAGCCTAAGAAAACTCTGCAGTCTGCTCCCTGTAACCCACTGGTTCTCAAACTTTTTAATATGAGGACCGAAATTATACATTTAGTTCGAGAACCCATCAAATACATGACTAGATATTTGGGGAAAGACTTCAAAATATAAAACCATTTTTTAAAAATATAACCCTTTTGCAGTTATGGTAAGGGTTGCCTGGATGCCTTTGAGCCTGGGGAGGGGGCCCAAGATCAGAAAAGGTTAAAAACCCCTGAAGACTAATCCACGAATGAAGAATAAATGAACAAACTCTGTTTGACTGCATTTGCATTGACAGGAGGCAGAAGCAGCACTTGCCCAGGGTGAAGATCTCCCATAGCAGGACCCCGAAGGACCAGACATCACTCAGGGTGGTGTACAGGTTGTGGAAAATGCTCTCTGGGGCCATCCACTTCAGGGGTAGGAAGGTCTGTGGGTTTTAAAACAGGGGCAGGAATGGCAATGATTGCAGCAATAAAAATCGTAGAGAACAATGTCCTTTACATTCATGCAAAGCATAGTATTCATTACATTACATTACAGGCATTTAGCAGACGCTCTTATGCAGAGCGACTTACACAACTTTTACATAGCATTTATACATTGCATCCATTTATACAGCTGGATATATACTGAAGCAATTTCGGTTAAGTACCTTGCTCAAGGGTACAACGGCAGTGTCCTACCCGGGAATCGAACCTGCGACCTTTCGGTTACAAGTCTAGTTCCCTACCCACTGTGCTACACTCCGTCTTTCACGTTCACGTTCAAATCAGTGTTATGTTTACTATGATTTAGACCAGGCATGTGCAAGGGGGTTGGGGGGTGCAAGTACTCTAAGGGGGTGGGGAAGGGGGGGAGGGGGGGGTGGATGGAGGTACTCTGGGGGATTGGGTTATTGTACCACTCTCTCTGACTCTTTATGATGCAGATGTTCTCAGTGATTTTCGAGGAGCCTGAGAACCCTTCTGACTGCAAGTGATGTTCGGCCCACTCACGTTGCCCTTGGAGATGTAGTTGGAGTCGTGCATGATGTCTCTGGCCAGGCCGAAATCGCAGATCTTCACCAGCTTCCCCTCGCAGATCAGCACGTTCCTCGCCGCCAGGTCGCGATGAACGCACTGCGGAAGGAAAGGAAGGAGGAGCTTGTGGAACGGATTCAGCCGGAATGGTGGATCTTCCCCACCCACGTTTATTATTTGTTTCTGATCACAGATAATATTCTGATTTATTGAATATTCTGGCTGCCTTATATATATATATATATATATATATATACAGTGGAGGCTTCCTTTAACCCTTTGAAGAGTAGGTTGTTTTTTTAAAATTCCAAGTCAGTGTTAGTAAGTCATTAGTAGTGATTGTGACATCAGCATTTGAATGTTCAGTTAAGATAATTCTAATCACATGCTTGTGACCTCACAGCTTCAAGGTTTAAGAGCTCCAGGTGCTGTTTATGGAAAAAACACCTAAATCTCCATTATGAAAGCCCCCCCAAATCATAATGACTCTTTGTTTTGTCCTTGTCACCCACGTTTTTGGATGCCAGGAACTCCATCCCCTTGGCCACTTGATAACTGAAGCCCACCAGGTCCGAGTAGCTGAGGAGCGGGGAGTCACTGATGACGAGGGCAGTCTCTGACCGGTCCTCACCTGTAAAGGTCATCGCACAGGTAAAAAATCTTTGCCTTGAGTAAAGCTAAATCTTTAAGGTTCTGGGCCCTGTATCATGAAGCAGGATTCCTGAATTAGCTGGATAACTGCTGATGAGTAAAACCCGGAGCCCTCTCAAATCTGGAACATGGACTGAAGTAAAAAAGGAGCTGTTCCAGGTTTTACTCAGCGCAGTTATCCGGCTAACTCGGTAATCCTGCTTTGTGGATGACTGCAGGATCCGCTTGTTGTTATCACTGCCGATCAGACTGAGGACGTACCTTAAGTGAGAGAAAGAGAGTCCCTTAGGCACTGAGTCTGTCAGTGTGAACTTCCTTGCACATATAGATTCTTATCCAAACATGCCATTGGATTTTCTAATGATCCCTTGTCTGTATCTGCAGTCAGTGTATCTGTCATTATGATACATTGCACTCAGAAGAACTTTTGTGAAAGGTAGGAATTGCATGTAGTTGCATGAAAACATGGCTGCCATTAGGCAAGAAATTTTAATTTTTCAAAAGTTTCTACATTTGAAATATAAAGGTAGGAAGTTTGTCTGAGTCAGTTGATTGTGTAATGATGGCCCTTACTCTTTAATATCCTACTCAAATGCATGAGTGACCCTAAATGTCTTTATGATGAGTCGTTATAAAAATAGAAACAACTGTAGTTTCATATCATATTTTTTTGCGGGAGGGAGGGGGGAGGTAGGGTTAGATAATTTGAATATTCATATCCATATTCAATATCATGAATATTGTTCAAAAAAATATAACAGTATTTTTACCTCAGTGTATTTTCTGATCAAATTATTTCACATGCAACCTAAAATACAAATGCTCAAAATCAGGAACATGACAGTCATAAGTGTTACAAGGGTTTGAAGAACTTATGAACTGCTAAACTTCCCTCGTGCTTGTTTGTTTTCAGAGATCATGGCTAGGTGTCCTTTAACCCTTTGAAGAGTACGTTCTTTAGAATGTTTTTTTTTCAAAGTTCATGTTCTAGAACTCCACTGCATTCAGTCGCCAGTAACGATTGTGACATCAGCATTAGAATGTTCAGTCAAGAACATTCTAATCACATATTTGTGATCTGACACCTTAAAAAGGCTGGGTGGAAAAAAGCAGTTCAGCCGTAAATTTATTTGACATGCAGTCTCTAATATGAATGTACATTACATATATTAAATCTTTTCCGTCAGAGAAATTTCAGTATACTGTATGTGTTCCTGGCTGGTCATGTGAAAAGCACATAATGTCACAAGACCTTTGGCATAAAGTCATGATAATTAGATTGCATGACTCAAATCCTGAATATTAGGTCATTTTCCACTGATATTAATATCATATAATAGATTACTATCATGTATGTGTTACTGCAAGCTCCACTCGCATTTGCTGTCTTAACGGGTCCGTGAGTCTGGTTTAGGGCACGTGGCGGGCTGCTGTGGAATTCTGGGAGTTTGCGTGTCACAAATCGGAAAAAAAAGAGCTGGTCAGGCTTCTCCTTTCCTGCTCCCCGTCTGTCTGTCTGTCTGTCTGTGTAAACACGCGGCGACTCCGTCCCATGTGCTCGCCAGCTGTCGCCACGGCAGCGCCGTCCCGCGCCGCAAGCCAAGTGTTCCGGAACTTAAACACACGGGCTCCGAGCGCACCGCTATTTCTGCGCGGTGTTCCATCGCCGTAACCGCCGTGTGTTTTCATTCCAGGAAGAGGTGCAGGGCAGGGAGGCAGGGAGGGGGGGGGGGGGGTGGGGGGGGGCGTAGGGATTTGGCGTCGCGGTCGCTTACCCTGACCGACGTACAGGTCCAGAGAGGGAGGGAGGGAGGAGGGGGTTGGGGGGGGTGGGGGGGGGGGGGCGTAGGGATTTGGCGTCGCGGTCGCTTACCCTGACCGATGTACAGGACCTGAGAGGGAGGGAGGGAGGGAGGGAGGGAGGGGGGGGGGCATAGGGATTTGGCGCCGGCGTCCCTCACCCTGTCCGCCGTACAGGTCCTGGTGGTAGGGCGTCTCGTAGACGGACGGCTGGATGTCGGCGTACTTGATGTCGCTGAGCTCCTTCATGGCCATGTACTGCGCGCTGTCCTCCTTGCTCATGTCCATGTAGTTCCCGTCACAGCCGCCGGCGAACGACACGTACCTGCGGCGGGAAAAGGACACGGCGGCGTCGCCTGCTGCTGATCGTGGCTGGAGACAGACGGCCTTCTCCGAGTCTGTCACAAACCCCCTCTCCCCACCCCCCAATGACCGTGCCCAAGAACTCCACCCCCCAAAGACCATGCCCCAGAACCACCCTCCCCCTCCCCCACCCCCCAAAGACCATGCCCCAGAACCACCCCCTCTCCCCCATCCCCCAAAGACCATACCCCAGAAACCCCCCCCCACCACCCTCCAGAGACTATGCCCCAGAACCCCACCACGCGTCGGGTTTCCGCGAACGTGACGTGTGCGATGCTGCTGCCGCCGCCGCCACTCACCCTTTCGATTGGCCGTCGGCCACGCCGTTGGAGCACATGATCGCGTCCCGGCGGCTCTTGTCCGCGTAGTGCTGCAGGAAGGTGTGCTTGTTCCGGTGCAGGTAGTCCACCAGGTCTCCATAGCGACAGTATTCCGTTACCAGGTAGATCGGGCCTGACCCAGCAGAGGGACAAAGAACGAAGTGAGAAATCTTTACAAACTACATTTTTTCACATATTAGTTACATACTATCTCTATCTAGTTATTTTGTTCTGCAAGTATTTTACCCTGATTTTTAAGATATTATCTTCATTATTTCATTCTGATGTTTCATTCTGATATTATTATGTCTGAGTAACAGATTTCCTGGTATGAAACTCACAGATAAATGTGCAATAAACACAAAGTTCACATATGCAGACTATTTTTACAGTTGCTTTTCTTACATAAGGAACTTAGAGTCAGCAAATCATCCCAAGTTTATTCTTTTTTTAAACTAGTGTTGAGGTACAGGAAGGTGTGAACTTTAACCCTATTTTAGCTTTTAACAAACTTGCCTTGCTTCAGAAAATCCCAACTGTGATTCTAACCAATAGTCATTCGGTATACAGTATATCTGGTAAATTTGGGGAAAGTTGCACCCAGCTGAGGGACCTTGTCTCAGGTCATCCTTGATCCCCCACCACCCCCCCACCCCGCCCGCCCCACTCCCCCGGGCCGTTCGGCCGTCCTGACCTCTGACCCCCCCACCTTGTTTTGTGCAGGCGCCCAGCAGGTTGACGATGTTCAGGTGGGGGCCCAGGTGACTCATTATCTTCAGCTCTGACATCAGAGCCTGGGTTTCGCTCCTCCTCGCTGTGGCTGTGATTGCGCAATAAAACAAGAGAGAGCTTTAGTCAGTGTTCTAGAACTCAGTTACCAGCAGTGATTGTTACATCAGCATTAGAGTGTTCAGGAAAGAACATTCTAAACACATTTTTGTGATCTTTCACCTTATAAGGGGTTGAGGCAGCTCTGTGATTGGGCAAACCAGATTCAAGGCAGCTAATTAGCCAATTTGGCCAGTGTAATTAGTGACTGCAGCAACGGAATTGCCTACCCCTGCATTAGTATATAATGCAGTTATAAATGCTTAATACATTATTAATGACTGCCTAGTACATCACTGAAGAATGGAAACATACATCGCCAATATGTATTCAGCATTAATAAATACTAGTAGATGCGTTACAGTCTGCAATATTGAGATGAGAATATAATGCAGGGACAGTACCTTATTAATACTTATCATTACTTATATTGAACAATGAACTACAAACCATGAAGCACAGTCAGCATTGTCTAAAGCAGGTGTCACTGTGGGTGTAGGGTTTTCGTTTTAACCCAGCATTACATCACCTGATTCAACTAATTAATCGTGGTCTTCAATCAAGACATTGATTAATAGAATCAGGTGTCTTAGCACCCGCATCCGCCCTGTTCTGATAAGATCGGACACCCCTGCTCTGTAGCCTGTGGCTGGCGTTCCTCTATGTTAGAAACTGAAGATGGCGGCACGGGCATGTACATTTTAGCATTTTGACGGCGACTTTGGTGGTGGACTGCGAGTGGCCGAGGCCGTAGGCGGTGGCCTCCACGACGCGGCCGAACGCCCCCGACCCCAGCGTGCGACCTGGAACACAAAAAGAGGGGGCATGTTTCGGGTTTTATATAAAAAAAAAAAAAACCCCGCTCACACTTTTCTTAAAGTGGTAAATTAAATGCCCCAGAGTTTTTTTTCAGGAGCACTCCAGATGGCAGTGCTGTGTAACCGCTAAAGGGAACTCGGCTTGCAGTTCCAGGGTTGCAGGTTCGATTCCCAGGTGGGGCACTGCTATTGTGTCCTTCACTAAGGAACTTAACATGAATTCCTTCAGCAAACATGCCAGCAATATAAATGCGCTTTATATTAAGAACATTACATAAAAGCAATGTCCTTCTGAATAGATGCATAAATGTAATGAACCCCCCCCCCCCCTCACCAAGGATAAGGCTGTCCCGGGGCACCTCCCAGGCAGAGTCGTAGGGCAGGTGGATGGGGTCCACGTAGATGTACTCATGTCCGTCAGAACTGACAGACTCGATCACCTTCCACCTGATCTCATAGCGGGGTTTCTGAAACAGACGTGGGAGCGATGTGGAGGAGGCCATTTTACTCAGTCCCATTTTTTAATCATGTGAAACGCGATGGACACGTATCAGAGAGCTTCAGCCCTTTCCTAGCTCTTCTTAGAACAATTTAGTCTCGATCCCTCAGCAGAGGCACTCAGCACAGGCTACTAACACTGCAACAGACAGCACAGGATACAGACATAGTGACAGTCAACATAGGATACTGACACGGGGACAGACAGCAGAGGCTACTGACACAGAGACAGACCGCACAGGCAACTGACTCAGCAACAGACAGCGCAGAGTACTGACTCAGTGACAGACGGACGGACACAGACGCAGACTCAGACTCACCTTCCTCCAGAGGGCGATGAGAATGATGGTGAAAATCACAGCTAAAACCACCAGGGACAAAATGGCCGCCAGCACAGCCACCTGGGAGAACAGCACTGTGGGAAAAAAGAGTCCATCGACTGTGACGGCCATAAAAATGTGCTATATCAGCCAGCCACGAAAACCACTCTGATGTCACAGCACTACCTCACTGTGAAACAGTTGTAAAAATGCACTATAACCACCACAGCACCACACCCTGTGCATCTATAGATTTTACAGGGGGTGGGGCAGCCCAGTGAATGGAAGTGGCTTTCTTGTGGTTGCAGCGCTCACACAGTTTTAACAACCTCTTAAATTGGATGACGGGTTGAGTCTTGCGTTTTAAAAGCAGCAGCTATACCACCCTATGTTTCTGATTCTTATCTTTGCAATTTTATGTTAGCCGAGTGAGGCTAAGTCTGGCTACGTACCACCAAGCACTGAGGGCTAGCAGAAAGGTGGCGGTTAGAGAAGGAGACAAAAGAAAAGTTTGAATGCATGTGGGGTTTGCAGTGATTGGACCATACTCTTTGAGGGGCAGGGTGTGTCTCAGTGGTAGTAGCTGCCGGGAAGTCAATGTTGACGGCTCAAAACACCAAGGAGCATCATCACTGCGGAGGGAAACTGAGTTCCCCGGTTGAGCTTCCTGATTAAACTGAGGTCAGACTATGTGCGTTCTCTCACAGTTTTTTAAAAATTATTTTTTCTTACGTACTGTGTGAGACCAGCTTGATGTCCCTCTCTCTCTGCCCCCTCTTGTTGGTGGCCTGGCAGCGGACGGAGATGACCCTCTGCAGGCCCTGGAAGGTCACCACGCTCCGTGCCTGGCTGATCTTCAGGACGTCGTCGTAGCTGACGTTCGTCTGGATGTCGACGCTCTCGGGCTCTGCCACCAGCGGCTGCCAGGGCATGGTCCCGTTGCTGCACCTGGAAAGGTAAAAAAAACCGAACATAAATCACAAAAATAAACTTTTATTTACATATCACCTATTTCAAAGCCCTTTAGAACAGGTCAACGTGTGATATATAAACAACAACATTAAATGGCAGATGATAAATAGATCATAAAGAAGTATTGTCATACAAGACGGTGTGTACATGTGTACATTTACAAACGCAGGCTCATTTTGAAACTGAGGCACTTTTCTGTTTGGACAAAATGAGTCTATGTTGCAGTTCATAACGGCTTGCTGACTCCCTAAAAATGTCTTGATTTAGTGTTTTTTTAAAGTTGCACCACTGCCCTCCGGTGGTGGAGGGGAGTAATAGATCAGGCCGGCTTACTTCTGCCTGCTGTCACAGCTGAACCACTGGATCCGTGGGGGAGGCACCCCCTCTGCCACACAAATCACACTGTGCCGCCTGTCAGCCAGCGGGTGATCGGACAAGTTCACAATCTGTGGGGGAACTACAGAGGACACACACACAGGCATATGCACACATGCACACACACATACACATGCACAGGCACACACGTACACGCACGTAGACAGATGTACACACATACACACGTACAAACATTCACACACATGCATACACACGCACACACACACACACACACACAATGTTCTGTCAGGAATCTGTGTGAACACTAATGTTCATATTTCAGACTGCTAGGTTGAGGACTGCTAGATGCTTGTCTGGATGGCTGAATCATTGCTAACAGTGCCATAGTGCCATTGAATGATTTCCTCACCTTTGACCTTCAGGTCAAAGGTCAGCTTCTTGACAGCATCCTCATTGGAGACGGTAATAGCGTATAGACCCCGCTGTTCCTTCTTGACTCTGATCAGAGTCAAGGTGCTGACATACCTGCACACCAGGAGAAACCAAATTATTTTTTTAGCACACAATACACTCAACCCACCTCCACATACGTCCAGTCACAAATCTACACTCTGATGTGCTTCCACTTCCTGGTTTATCCGTTTTAGATTTAATTTGTTTATTTGAAAATGGGGAGAGCGAACGCTTCACTGCTAAGAGGAATTTAATCTGCTGTCCCTGTGCAGGTAAGAAGTACATCCATCCATCTATCCATCCATTATCTAACACGCTTATTCCTGGTCAGGGTCGTGGAGGGTGCTGGAGCCGATCCCAGCATACATTGGGTGAGAGGCAGGACTACACCCTGGACAGGTCGCCAGTCCATCACAGGGCAAGGTAAGAAGTATAATGTTATATAACTTACAATGTAGTTTTTCTTGGTCTTACCTGGTCTCATCAATTTGTTTGGTTTCTATGGAGATAGTATCTCCATGGAGATCGCCGCGGTCCATGGTCCAGCGCATTGTGGGCTTGGGGTAGGCCTCGATCTGCACCCTGATTTCAATGCTCTCGTGTAGCTGGGCTGAAATGTTTCTTCTTCCGGCATAACTGATATTCACAAAGCCGCGTTCTGGGGAGACAGAGGTTTCTCATAAAATATTTGACACAAACCACTTATGTACCAGTTTGGGGGGCAAGCAGGCAAGCTGTTTCATTGCAACAAAATCATGTTCTAAACCATTACCTGTTTAAAAGTGCATTCTCCTCGTATTATTATTATTATTATTATTATTATTATTATTATTATTATTATTATTATTAATAAAATTATTATAGGCAGATTTAATGATATGGTTCCAGGGAAGTGGAAGGCAACAGCACTACTTCCCTATTTGAGCTTCGACCCCACAACCACCTGATCTGGCACCCAGTGCCCCTAACCCTGCAGCTCCAGATTGCTGCCAGACGCGGCTCATTTTTTCAAAAATTCTGTTCACAGTTTACAGTGTCCGTCAAAAAAAGCCGGGAATAATAACAGGCCTTCCTATTTAGCTCTGCCGCCCTGGGCCGGGGCCCCTCGTTTATATTTCTGCCAGGGAAGAGCAACAGGGGGCGGCAGTCACACGGATCACCTCGCACGCCCAGCCAAGCTGAAAGGGGCGCTATTGTACCCTTCTGTCTCTGGGGGGGCTTTCATAAGAGGGGAAGTCTGATTTTTGAGATACCTCACGTTAAGATCAGCTCGGCGTTCACAGATGTGGCTGACAAACGTGCCCGAACGCCCCCAACGAAAAGAAGAAAAAAAAAAGCCACTTCGGTCAGCGACTCCCAAAAAGGCGCCTCTTTCACTGAGCGTGTGTAAATCTTTTTAAAAATTTGACGACTCAGCGGAACCTTGACGTAAGATTACCAAAGCCAGGAACAGTGCTGGAAATTACCGCTAAATCAGCTTTTAGTTCAGCTTTAAATGCTTGAAGAAGACCTCAATATTTTACCACACCACTTCATCGTCGCCTTTTTTTGGTTTGCATTTCATTGCCTGAATTAAATTTGGAATTGGCCTCAAACACTGAAACCAACGTTGATTTTATTCGTTTATTTTACAGAAGAGCGTTGGGTACCTTTCGTTTGATTTTGGAAAAGAGTCCTTTAGGACGCCCCCGTGCGCGCAGTCAGACTCACCGAGGACGGTGACGAGGATGGCGTCCGAGGCGTATTGGTTCTGCATGTCCTCTTTGACGTTGCAGACGTACCAGCCGGAGTTGTCGAGGGTGACGCTGGGGATGAAGAGGCTCGAGCGCATGCTCGTGCTGGACAACACGTCGGTCAGGGGTTCGAGTTCCAGACTCTGCAGGAAGCGAGATCTAGTCAGTGTCTTTATTATCGCCATGACAGTAGCGACAACATCATAACAGTAAATATGCCCACAACAACGGACAAGCCCTGAAAACATTAAGAGCTCAAAAAAGCATTAAAAACATTGAATACTAAAAATGTGTTCCAAGAAAGTGCACCCCTAAAACACAGATGGATAAGGAGCGGGTCCATGCCAACCGATATATTTTATAGTGTATTAAGAAAGCCAGAGACTGCTGGGATACAGGAGCATTTGATCCCTGTTGGACTCCTGTATGTACTCTGCTAGAGCTGAATTAACACTGGCAGTTTTACTGTGCTCATGTATGCACACTGCCCTCACAGATACCGGACCGTGGTGCCCACCCATGCACAGGGCCTTCACGGGATGAGCCACTCAGCAGCACCACTGCAGACAGCTTTCGTGTGTACAGCAAGCGAGAGAGCAGAGGACATCCGCCAAAAAAAAAAGCCACCTCATTCCACCGAGGTTTCATTTTCAATTTTTCGAATATAATCACGACCACATTTTCATCAGGGTTTTTCACAATGGTCTGGAGTCGTAGGCGGCGGGTCCAGCATCTTGACGCGATTAACGCCGCCGCGGAGACCGTTCGACGCGTGGGCCGGGGCTCCAGGGAGCGGCGAGAGCCGAGCAGCCCACTCACTTCCATGCGTGGGTACTCCCAGGAGAAGAGGACCAGCTCCACGCCCTTAATGGTGCAGTGGACCGTCAGGGGCTCGCCCTGCTTCATCACGGTCTTCGAGGCGTTGACGTGGGGCTCCAGGTTCTCTGGGACTGAGGCGAGACAGAAAGAAAAGAGAGGAAGAGAGAGAGAAGACTCCGTAAATGCTGGAACCAGGTCGCCGTGGCCACGTCGAAACAGGCTGTTTTCCATCTCGTGTAATTAGGCTCAGACCCAGTGTGATTCCAGTAACACTCAATCCGGGCAGCTTGAAATGTGCATTGGGATGGAACATCGAAAAAATGAACCTACAATTTGAGTTCAATTTGTTGAACCCCTTTTGTTTTTTGTTTTTTTTTTGGGTTTTCTCCATTGAAAATATTTTAGGTTCACTGAAATGAACCAAAACATTTTCAATTTGCGAAAACCCCAAAATATATTGGCGTGACAAAAAATTCTGTTTTTTTTTTTTTTTTTTTTTCAGTGGACAACACTATGGGCAGACTACGTGCTGAGGAGGACCTACCCAGGATGGTGAAAACGTAGAAGTTGACGGAGTCACTGTGCTGGCCGTCCAGCTCTCCCCTGCAGAAGTAGATTTTGTCCTCCAGGTGGGCGGTGAACCCTTTTAGGGGATGGTACTCCCCGTCCAGCGACGTGTTGCCCGTCATCTCGTACAGGGAGACCTTTATCTGGGGGTTAGTCACCACGCAGGGCACCGTGGCTTGGTGGCTGGTCCGCGTAACAATGTTGTACTCGACGGGAAGGAACCAGACTTCGTCGTCTAGGCAGAACGGGGGGGTAGGAGGGGAGAAATCAGCATTACATCGCGTTACATTACATTTAGTTAGCAGACGCTTTTATCCAAAGTGACGTTCAAAAAATGCATGTCAAGGTCACGTGCATTTAGCAGTTTGGAAGTGCAGCATTAATGTTAATGTTAATAATGTTGGATATCCAATTACTCTTTATATCACATCTGGTGTTTGTTAATTATTAGTAATGAATGTAGCACATTTGTAGCACTTTTAATTGTGACGTATTTATTATTTGTTAATAGAGTATTAATTACCACGTTACAATTTATATTTTAATATTGGTATTACCATGTGGATAAATGTGTGATTCATTTGTCCAGATGCTATTTCCCTGGATTCAATTTTCTTACAAATAGAACTTAAGTTTGCAGGTGATATAAAACTTTTTATATCAGCCATTGAGTTTCTAGCACTGGAATACTGCAACCATATAAATGTATCCATGCCAACACATATGCACACATATTCATTTTAGCACATAATCACACATTCATGCAATCAAATCCATGTTAACACATGCAGGCCAATACATCCCTTCTATCAGATGCGATTTAAAGTGTCCATTCTATGATGTACACGTTAACATATCTACGCCAGGGTGTGAAACGAAAGACACGTCCTGCAGCCGGGATGTGACAAGCTGTCTGATGGAGCCAAGCGTGAGCGTGCAAGCAGCGTCGACCTCACCTGGGACGAACACCGAGACGTTTCTGGTCTCGCCCGCGTCCGGGTCGACGCAGGTGTACATCCCCGTGTGGGCCCACGTCGCGTTCTCCAGCGCGAGGTTGCTGTGGGCGGGGCCGCGCGTGACCCGCACCCCCGTCGCGTCCTGGAGGCCGTGCCTCCAGGTCACCTCGCCCCGCCCCCGGCAGTCGACGGAGAAGCTGGCGCCCGCGCTCAGGACCACGACGTCGTCGGCGGGCGAGAGCTCCAGGGCGCGGCCGCCCCCGCAGAGCTGAAGGGCTGTAAGAGGAAAGGAGCCCGCAGCAGCAGAGGTAACGTGTCTGTACGGTCTGTCAACAAAACAGCTCTGTGTGTGACAGAAGCCATCTTGAAAATTTGACACGGGAACGAATTGTGCTATGAGGTATTTGAAAGGAGTGCAGTTTGTGTTGGTCTATGATACGAGAGGGAGACAATGCGGCATAATGGTTAGGGAGTGGAATTTAGAAACTAAGAGGTTGCAGGTTCAATTCCCAATGCAGGGCACTGGGGCTGTACCCCTGCACAAATCACTTAACCTGAATTTTTTCCGTAAATATGCATCTGTAAAACCGGACTGTTTGCAATGAGCGTAAAACTGTGTAAGTCACCTGGATAAATGCGTCTTGTAAACATAGGGCTGTACCATATATGTGCGTGTGTTACGTGGGATGCATGGTTTCGATTGCACAGAATCATGACGTTTCACCTTTCCAGCTCTGCCTCAATTACTACTACTCAGTTGCTGTACTTGAAGATATTGGATGAAATTGGGAGTCAGGCTCACATTAGCCTCTGTGCTAGTTTCTCACCTGCAAAAAGGGCAGCCAGAGACACTGCCGCCCTTGTGCTTCTTCTCTTCATGGTAGAACAATCCGAAGTGTGAGGAAATTCTGTGGAAAAATGCAAAAATACAACAATGCATTTAAACACAAGGAAGCGCACAATCAGATATGGGAAAGTCCAGGGGTCAGAAAGTAGAAGTCCATGACCATGTGTGACTTGTTCCTGAATTTGGTGTGTGGAAGCACTGAGTGAAATTTCAGTTGGGCACCATGAGCAAAGCACCAAGCTTCTCAATGGTACTGCAGCAAGTTACAACTGGCATTCCGGAAGGATTACACTCGAGGAAACTTCAATATCAGAAAGAACTCCTTTCTGGAACCAGGAAGGGAAATGTGGAAGACTTGGATTTCACAGCGTTGAGCTGTCTCTTGGCGTGTCCCGCTCTGCTTGTGTGTCATTAAGTAACTATCCGGCTTGTGTTTTACCTCAGCATATCTAAGCTATTCCTCACTGTGTAAGTGCATAGCAACGGCAACATCGCCAGTTAGCACGCCAACAAGATGGACGCCCTTGATAGATGTGTGACTGGTTCAGCTCCCCCACCCACCCCTTTTCTGCCTAATTGTCTTCACCAAAAAAAAAAAGCTCATTGCTGCAGCCAAGAACATATCTCTCCTCCTAAAAAACGTGGGATATCCAGCAGCTGCTTCTTTTCACACCGCAGCCGAGCTCGCTCTGACCTCGGACTGAGGAAGGCACTTCATCTGCTGCGTTGGCGAGCGGACCGCGGGGGCCTGACTGACCAGCAGGGTTCGCTGGTGAGCAACAACACCCGGTCATCAGCCTGTCGGGCTGCTGACCAAGTCCAACACCGGATAACGGGGCCCACCCACGCTCTGAAACAGTGCTTTAACGGGACAGGCTACCCAGCAGTCCCCCACACAGAAAATCATTCAACCAACTGTCTGTCTGGCTTAGTTTATTGACTTTAGAAATATATAGGTGACTTTCTACAGTAGTGTTTTCAGGCCAATATTTGAGATATGAAACACCAGCAAAAAAATAAATAAAACATAACACAAATAGTGACTGTGGCCACTAATTAGCCATGACATTGCACAGGACAGCCGTAGCGGCTGGGCCGATGCCTGACTGGACCCGTCCCAGTGACCTCAATATCTCTAACTCCCCCCCCCCCCCACTCATGCAGGGAGCCAGGACGTTTCCGGAAAAGCGAAGACGTCAGTTAATGTAGGACGACCTCTGGCTGGACCTGTCTGACGCACAGCATCTGTCCCTCATTGTGTCTCCAGACATGTGAGCATGACCAGTTCTTCAGCGAGGCTGACGAGGACCGTCATCTTAGGTTCTGTTATAAACAAATCAGCAATCTCGTGGGGCTCCATTCAAGTGATTACTTGTCATGCGATTTATATCAAATACTGCACTTTGCCCCTGATTTTGTTTCTTAAAGCAGGGAAAGAGTATTAATTTTAAGGAGACTGGGCAAAAAAAAAAAAAAGTACGATCATTTCCGCTTGGAATTTTTTAAAGGGATTTTCCAAAGACAAGACCACATGTTGGCCCTAACTTCCCGGAATCTCTATTTCCTTTTAGCCTCTGAAGTCAGAAGCAAGACGGTAAAAAAAAAACACAAAAACCTGAAGTAAAACAACCACCCCCCCGTTTTTTTTTTTTTAAAGAGCACTTCACGGTGAAAAGGAATTCTGTTACTTTCGGTTGGATCATCCTCCCAGCCACAAAAACTACAATAACAGTGAGGAGGGGGGTGGGGGGTGGGGGGAGGGGGGGACAGCAAACAGTGTACGGGAACAGGCGACAGCTCGCCCTCTCAAACAAAAACTGGGCTCCAGCTGTAGAGTGCGCGTTCTGGTAAACACTGCTAACAAAAAAAAAAAAACACAGTGGCTTTTTTGTGTCCTTCCGTGTTGTTTTGTGGGCTGTTTCCCAGTTGTTTGCCGAGAGATGCTGTTAAACTTGTTTTCAGGGAGGAGTGAGAGCCAGAAATGGGGGGGTCAAGCTTAGTGGGGAACACTCTCCTATTGACTGACTGTTGTCCATCATCATCATCATCATCATCATCAACAATCTTTATTTGACCAGGAAGTCACACTGAGAATAAAACTTCTGTCCATATAAGAAGATTGTCACCGCAACACTACTTGAACATAAAACTTATGACCTTTTGGTCTTAATAGGATTTAGAAGTCATTTAAGATCAGTGTATGTCTAAGATCATTCATTATCAATGAGAGAATAATAAAGAGATTTACATGACAATAGCTGTGCCGTGACTTCACTTTTTTTTTTACAGTAAGGACCTTCTCTTCACCTTAATCCCCATAAAAATGTGTACTGCTGTTGACTGGCAGCTTACCAGATGGTCCTGGCAAGTCCTATAGGAGAAATGACAAAGGAACTGCTTGAGTTTCTCATAGGGAGAGAAACAAGAGGAAATGCGTTCCAGAAAGATATCGCTCACGTTACATTTTTGGATCAGATCGCGTTTCTGCGATTCACCTCATGCCGTTTTGACGACGCACATAAATTTTTAAAGTTTCGTGTTTTTTTTTAACAGAAATCTGATTTACGGACTGCTGGAGCGCTTTCCCTGTCACAAGCACAGCTGCGACGCTGCCGGCTGAACGTTTGTTGCGTCCTCTCTCTTTAAGCTGTAGGTCAACAGCATGATCTGTGGTCGGATTCCAATAGCCTTGTGCATTTATGGCCTGTCCAAGGTGGACAGCCTGTTCCCTGGAGGGGAGTTAGTTTCGCCGCGGAACAGGAGTTCCCCGCCTCGTTTTCGGCCAAAATTTGGCTAGGGTTACGCTGGCGTAACACCAAGGTTGTGTCAACCCGACAGATCGATCAGCCGACCAATCAAATCGTTCCCCTTCAGAATACAAGTTGTTACGCAGCACTAGGCGAAGCCAAAATGGGGGAAGAAGGCGATTAACATAAAAAAAACGAGTCGAGCTCTTTCAATAAAACGAACGCTGACTAAGGGCAACTGACGGTAAACGAGCAAAAGAAAAAAAGGAGAAAACAGAATGGATAAGCTGAATGAATGAGAGAGACAGAGAGGGAAAAGAAAAAGAGAGAATGGGTTGATGGGGGGGCTGCTTATCCAAAGAGAAACAACGGACCCCCAGGAGACATTGGAAACGTCAATGCCCCCCCTCCCCCCCCTTTTTTTTCCCACCCAAATAAAAAATAAATAAAAAGCTATACAGTTGCGCATAGCGGACACTCTCGGAGTCTCAGCCACTGCCAAATTAATTACACCCCCGGTCCAGTGGACTGGAGCCTCTGCGGTCAAAGGCCATATTGTTCTGTTCCTTCTCACCACGGTCAAGAGAGAGAGAGAGAAGGGACAAGAGATAGAGAAGGAAAAAAGAAAGGGAGGAGGAGGGGATCGAGGTAGAAGGAGGGAGAGAGAGAAAAATAAAGAGAGAAGGAGGGAGAAAGAAAGAAAGAAAAAAGGCAGGAGAGGTAGAAATAGAGAGAGAGAAGAGGACAGAGAGAGAGAGAGAGAGAGAGACAGAAAGAAGGGGAGAGATAGAGATAGATAATACTTCCATGAGTAACTCCTGTGTCATAAGCTGTGGGAACAGATGCAGCAAGGCCTGCTCGGAGTGAGGGGTGGGGGACGGGGGCGGGGGGGGTTGGGGGGGCGGGGGTAGAGGGCAGTGGGTGTGTGTTGGGAAGGGGGTGGCAGCAGGGGTCTGGAATCAATTAAAGGCGAAACGCTGGGCTGGGAGCGTGAGCGAGGGTGGGAAAGAGAGAGGGGGGGAGGGGGGATGAGCGGCGGAAGAATAGAGCCCAGGGCGAGCGGGCGGGCGGACGGAGGAGTTTTTTCCCGCGGAGGGAGAAACACACACACACACACACACACACACACACACACACACGCACACACACACACGCACGCGGCGGCAAACCTCTTACGAGAGACGAGCACGCCGCTCCTGCCCAGCCCACCGCGCTACAGGGAAACAACCGCTGACCAGATGCTTTTACACCCGTCCCTTCAGTGAGGCGCTGAAGAGGGATCTTTGGATGTGCCTCAAACAAGCCCCCGAACCCCCGATCCCCCCCCCCCACCCCCACCCCTGTGCCCCCACCCCTCTCTAAAAACATGACCCCTGACTCCAGCGTCGGCGTCCACCTGACAGCCATAATCATAATCAGAGGTGGAAAAATCCAGGTTCAGAGAGTAAAAGTCCTCCTCCTCCTAGTGTTTTGTTCCAGTTGCCTGGATTTGCTAATTACCACAATTCCTCAGCCTGGAGGAAAGAACTAATTAGTGAAATCAGCTTGGCTGGAGTTCATGGTTCGGACAACAACGCACTGCCGGACTTTTTTTGCTTTCTGACCCCCTGGACTTCCCACCTTCGATAATGATCAGCTGTGCACATTCACACGTGTGCTTTCAGCGCTAACTGCGCTAACGTTGGAGTCGCCCCATGTGAGGGAATGTGAGGAAACTGTTTACGGCGTGTGCTGGGTTCGTATCCCCCCGTAACTGGACAGCTCGGGGCAACGACGTCCTCTCGCTCTTCTCTCCAACGCTGCCAAGAAAATAGCTCCTGCATCTCCTCCCACGCCTGATCGCTTTCTGGCGAGGGACAGCTAAATAAACGGACTTGCGGCGCACGCCCCCGCCCCCGCCCCCCCCGACCCCTACATCCCTTTCGCTCCTCTGAGGCCCCCAAACGCACTGATTTTTGTGCTTCATTCACACACCACCCCCTCACCATGTTGGTTTACATTTTGGATTCCCCAGTTTTAACCTCTGCAGCTTTCCCATGAACGGGGGGGAATACACTGGAGACGCTGGTGGGGAGGGGGACAGAGAAACGCAGCCACCGGGGTCGGTCACCGTTTCCCAGAAGGCCACGCTCCGGGCTCGTGAACCCCGCGCACCGACGTTAGCGTCACACGCGGGTCACAGCGAGCGAGAAAAAAGCCCGTCGACACCGTGACTAAGCTCAGAAAGCTGTCCAATAGAAGGGTCCCGTTAGTCCGCCGGCTCTAAGCTGTTTAACGAATCAGAAATACTTTTGATATCGGGTCCTGATTTAGAAATTTAGCACCCGAATTTAGTGCATAAATATACACGCACTAGCACAACAAAAGTGGATTACAGACTCATTCCGGGACCCACCTCACACACTCCCACGACCCGTTTTGGGGTCCCGACCCGCAGATTAAGAAACACTGCAGCGGGCCAGTGATCATTCACGTAGGCCCGGAGAGTGAAAAATGTGAAAATGAGACATTGGAGCAAAGGCACGGCCGTGTTATTATTGTACTTAAAATGTCCGGCGCAGGAAAGAGACTGGAAACGTGGTGTTTAAGTAGCGCGAGGGGGGAAATTAGCGCTGACAGAATGTCCGCTTTAAAAGGAGGGCTTTTCGAGGGGAAATTGCCCCTTGAAGACAGGGAGAGATGGGCAGACTTACTGTGAGAGACTAAGACTGGGGTGGCCCAGTGTTGGCCAAAGGAGGCCACACGTTGGAAATACTGGACGTCTCAACGGCAGTGGAATCCTCCCAGCCTGCGAAGCAGCAGTTATCCAGTGAACATTTTAATTCAAATTATCTCAAATATGATCCTAAAATATAGTGGTTTATTAATACTTCGGGATCGGGAAAGCCAATTCTCTTCGGAGCAATGTCGACCTTTGCACAGGAAAAAAAAAAAAACAAAGGAAAAAGAAAAATCGAGCCAAGCTGCTCCTCAAATCGAAATTCAAAGCATGGCTCGAGTGTGCAAAATCGAGCCTTTAGAAAAACCTGTTAACTGGCTGAGGGTGTTGGCGAGTCATGACTTGCCCTCTGCTGTGTTACCCCCCCCACAACCCCCCCCCCCCCCCACCCCCTCGAGATCTCTGCCAGAGGGAGCTGGTGCCGTGCCCGGCTGCAGTTTGAGCCGTGCCAGCTCGATTCAACACACATGACGATGAAAAGCAATGGATGGATGGCAGCAGAGCTGGGAGCCGGACAGAAATACATGTCACCGTCCAGTCATAACACAGACTGCGACCCGAGCGCTGAACTCAAGCACAGGGTGGCGTGAGTCAAAAAGATGCGGGGGCGTTGTCGTCTGAAAGCTCAAGGAAAAAAAAAAAAACAGAACTTAACTCTGTAATTTTGTGGCTTGTTTTTGCGCAATTGTATGTGAAACACCGATAGCGGTAGACGCCGTGCGAGCTATTTTTGTTCGACGTTCTGGATATTTTTGGGCTGTTGATGCAGGTCGAGTTGGGAGTCTGACTTCTAGAATGTTCTGTGGATGTTTTGTGACGTCATGACCTCCCTGAACTTTTTCATCCAGTATGTTATACTGGTGCATATAATCAAAGAATTAATAATAATAATAATAATCTTCTCAAATTTTATTATTTGAATGGGCCAATATACTTTAGTCAGTCGGTAAATTTTTTTCATGAAAATTCAGTAAGTCTGTCTCTGACTGAAGATGAAAGACAAGATGGGGTACGACTCAACACACACAAAACCCTGATGAAGTCTTTGTAAACGTCCCGGTCGACCCTCGTAGGCCCATTAGGGATGTGAATGTACACAAACTCAGCGGATGCGCTGTACGGAGGTGCAAGCTTTCCCAGGGCTGGCCTGGGAACAGGCTGCCATTGGTTGGGGGGGTGGGGGGCTGACCCTTCCCGACGTTCCCGACGTTCCGAGTCGCTCCGAGCGTCGCTGGCTGACATGAAACACCGGCCCGGGAGGAATCATTTGATCCGATCCCTCTGTGGGGGTCGGGGGGGGGGAGTATGTACACGCACATATTCACCCCGCGCATTGTTTGCACTGCAACATCTGGCAGCGCGGCGGAGGACGAGGTGGGAGCCGTTTCCCAGCCTCCGATGACCAAGCTGGGGCTCGGGCGTCCGCTCCTTTCAGGCACGTCCCGCGGGGGGGGGGGGGGACGGCGTGGGGTGGGGGGTGGGGGGTTGTGAGGGAGAATAAAGACTGTAAAGCGTCAGAGCGCGGAGAGAGAGAGAGAGAGAGAGAGAGAGAGAGCGTGGCACATCTGTAGTCCCGCTCCAGCACTGGAGAGCCTCGTCTTCCTGTTCTGGGACTCAGGCCGTGTGTGGGTGTGAGAGCACGACGGGACGGGGCCAAATTCGGCCGCCCACCAGAGAGCAGAGTCCAAAGCTACACAACGCAGCGAGCGAAAACAGCCCCACTGCAAGATGTAACACAACCCTAACCCTAACTCAGTCCAGTCAGCTAGACTCTGGAGCTGGACAACACATGCTTACCCCATCTGAGCTCTACACAACTCAGCAAAACTCAACACAGTACAACACAACTCAACACAATCACACACAACACAATCAGCAACTCACACAACTCAATAACTACAACCAAGACCAACAAACACACACTCAGCTCACAACACTCACACTAATAAATCAACAACTAACACATCAACACAATCAACACTCAACTCAACACATCAACATAAATAACTCAATTCATTCAGCTGAATTTAACGCAACACAACGTGATTACCCATCTGAGTTCAACACGACTGAATAAAACTCGACATAACAAAACACAACTCAACACAAAACTATATACGTCAGCTGAACTCGTCTCAAGGTATCTCAATGTGCCACAATGCAACAAAAATCCACACACTGCCAATCAGTCAATGCGGACTCAATCAAACACAGCACATGGCATTCTGATGCTACACAAGGCAATGCAATGTAGAAAGCATGATGCTGATTGGTTCAACCCAACTAAGGAAACTCAGCAGCTCAGCGTAACCCAACACAATGCAGTATGTGCAATATTGCTGCGTGTCGTTTAAAAAAAAAAATTATTGAGATGGCTTTAAACAAACTTGTCTTCTTGGTTAAATATACAGCAGCACATCTGAGTTCTTTTCCAGAGCGGCCAGGTGGAAATTTTGCTTTATGACTATTAAAAACCGGTGCACTTCAAAACACCATTCATTTCCCCTGTTTTATTACAAATGAAAAGAAAAAGGTCACAGATAATTTAACCTTTGGCCAAAATTAAAGAGTAGCCCACTTTAGCAGCAATTCTGGGCTTCACAACATAAACTCCACCTATGTATAACTCCCTCCCCCCCCCCCCCCCCCCCCCCCCCCCACCACGCCACCCCCTCCTTCTCTCTCTCTCTTTTTGTGCAGAGTGTTTACAGATAAGCGCTGAATTTTTCTTGGAAGCCGTCCACCCAGCGCTGGGCCTTTAAGCGGACTGTGGGAAACGTGCGGACGACTAGACCAGTTAAAATAAACCTGTGTGTTTTTGTTATCTTTTCAGAGGGGACACGCTGTAATCCCCAAGACAAAATGTCCGCATAACCCACGTGTGTGTTTGTGTGTCGTCTGTGTATGTGTGTGTGTGTTTGTGTGTCATCTGTATGTGTTTATCATCTATGTGTGTGTGTGTTTGTGTATCATCTCCATGTGTTTATCATCTGTGTGTGCGTGTGTGTGTCTGTGTCTGTAGGGAACTGAAAATGTTATTTCCTACAGAGTTTTTATAGGGATCAAGTCTAAGAGGATCAAATGCACTCCTTTAAAGTAAGATCTACTCTCTCAGAGTAAATTTCACACAGATGAGGCACTGGTGATAAAAACAGCCTCTTCACCCCTAAGCATGACCCCCCCCCCCCCACCCTCCCCCCAGTCACACTGAAAAAGTCCTCTTCATATTGAAAGCCAAGGCCCAAATAACAAGTCCCAAAACCCTAAGCTGCCGCAGCTTTCATGTTGCGGCAGTAAAAACAAACGTGTGCGGGTAATATCCTGTGGCTCTGCCGATGCCAGAAAGCAGACGGTCAGAGTCCCAGGCTGCGGTCCTTCAATGAGTCTGAGGCCTTTTCCGATTATTTATCGGGATTACTACGTCCGGGATGAGTCAGTATGAGATGTGCAGTGCTGGACCGCTCCCCTGCTCCCTTATCCAAGTGGCAGGCTAGCACGTAATAATATTTAGAAATCTGGCCCAAAAAACTCAGCGCGAGGTCACTGCTGCGACTGCGAACCCACACACCACATCGGCGTTCGACCGATTCCGTAAACAAAGCCGCGCTGCGGACAATCAGCCGGGAAATCGAATCGAACGAAACGAACGCTAAACGGAGAGCGATGCTGTCCTCCGCGCTTCTCGGTCGGGGATGAATAGGTTCGGCCGTGGAAAAGAAAGGAAAAAGACGGATGCCTGTTTTGTGGGCGGGGGGGGGTGTCTCTCCGGCGTCCCCGGTGCCCGAACGGCCCGGAATGCGCGGACGTCCCGCCAGCACAGCGCAGCCCGGGAAGGGGAGGCTGGAAGCGGAGTTAACGTGCTCGGAATTCCTGGAGCTTTTCCAGGCCGCGGCGTTCCAGACGGAACTCCGCCAAACCCTGGATGGACCGGCGTCGTTACTCTCGGCAACCGGGCCGATTCTCATTCTTGTGGTGGACTGGCAGAGGAGGGGTGGGGGGTGGTCACAAAGCTTTTGGCAGACACCCCTGCGCGTTTGTGGGGGTGTTCTGTTTCGGGACAGGCAATGGAGGACGGGATGTGGGGGGTTCAGGTCTGGTTCTGAGAGTCTGGGACCGCCAGCAGTCGTCACCGATAGCTTTCAGGTCGTTTAACAACAACCGTTTAGTGCAGATCCTGCGTGCACCAGGACGTCCAACGTCACGCTTGGGTCAGCGATGTGAAGACAAACGCTGACCTTTGCAATGCCACCCCTGATGCCGCCGGGCTCTCGAGAAAAGGAAACTTGTATAATCCTGGCAAACAAAACGGCCGTGTTTTTTAAATGCTGTTTTTTGGGAATGCTGTGCCCTCAAAGAGATGCGTAAATCAGGCTTGCGTTTGAGACGCGCTCCAGGGACAGGGGGCTTGTCATTCAAGGGTTTGGGACGGTCGTTGTGTGGGGTAAATATTTGTTGTTGCTCAGACGCTGTTGGGGCTCATCTCCGTCGGAAGGTTCTCACAGGCTTGTTTAGCGAGCTGTGTGGGTTATGGTTTGTTTCTATTGCACCAGGGCTGTAAAACAATCTGAAAAGCACAGCGTCTGTGTATGTGTGCGCGTGCAGGTGCGTGTGTGTGTGTGCGTGTGTGTCTGTGTGTCTGTGTGTGTGTGTGGATCCGTTTGTGTACGTGCGTGAATGTGAGTGTGTGTGTGTGTAAGGTGGGGGTGATAAAGTTATTTGTTTTGAGTTCTGCCACAAATCACTGATTCAGATTACTCAGGTCACTGAGTCCAGCGCAGTGCAGACTCCACCAAATAAGGCTCTGCAGGAGCCAGAGTGAGTTTCCACTCTTCAGAAATTAATTACTCCCACACACTGAGAGAGACATTAATAATAATAATATTTGGAACATGCATTTCCTGCATAGTCAACAATGACACAGCCTGCAATGCTATCCTATAAAACGCTCTGACGCATCGTCCCGTCCTAGGTGGTGGGGGGGGGGGGTCCAACAACTCACCGAGAGAACATTTTCTGCCCCTTACTTCAAATCGCCCACAGAAAGGAAAGAGAGAGAGAGAGAGAAGCAGCTGAATACAGTTTACAATCCTCCCTCACATTAAATTCCACTTCTCTCCCATCCCTCATTCCCAAATACGGGGGAGCAATAAAAACCAAATTTTCCCCTCCCATTTCTTTAACCTTTTGAAGAGCAGATTTTATTTTGGGATTTGTTTTTTTTTTTTTTCCTTCAAAATTGTGTTCTAGGACCCCATTGCTTTCAACTACCAGTGGCGATTGTTACATCACCATTAGAATGTTCAGTTCATCTTATGCCTTAAGCAAGACGTAAGCAAGCACACTTCTAAGGCCTCAAACATCTTTTCCAGCGGTGTCTCTTTCAAGGACCCCAATAAAGTTGTACGCCCCCCCCCCGCCCCCTTCCCTCCCTAATTCCCAACTCCACTGCCTTCCACAGAGCCGACACGTTGCAGATTAGCCCTGAATAGATGAACTAAATAAGGAGAAACATCTGGACCGGGCTTGCCTTTGATTCGCTGAGCCAAGCTTTATTGAGCCCCAGTCAGGAAGTGTAAAACTCCAGAGGGTGGTGTGGCTGACAGTGAAGGGGCTGCAATGAGAGACCTTGAGCCTGACCAGAGCTCACATAACGACCGTTTATTGGACAAGGAACACAAGGTCTGCACTTGCAATTTATGCTGAACAATATGGCTTGTATTGTAAAAGTATCGATCAGTCATTGCTACTGCATTCTGTACAAATTTGTTTCCTGGCAATACGTGTACATACATATGAATATCCTCCTTAGACGCCACAATTAATTTCTGTCCCTGTAGGACTATATATTCTGCTATGCTGAAACCTACACAAGAGACATTCAACAACAAAAAAATTAAATAAATAATATTTTTGAAAATATTTTTACTGCAACATCTTTTTGTCATCCAAGACACTTGTCTTAAAATGGTTTGAACCTTCAGATTGGCTTTCTTCCATGGACAGTTTGTGGGTGGGCTACATTTTTCCCAGAATGCTTTTTGAACTGAGCCTTGGGATGCCATGCCATACACAACAACCCTTTTTAAAAAGAAATCCAAACTAATTTGAATATCATCTAGGTGGACAGTTATTATGTTTATGTTATTTTTGGTTAATTTGGATTCTGAAAACCCCTTCAGTGGTGTTGGAATTTATCCAAATATAACCCACAGAATGCGCTATTCAACAAAAGATGCCAAAATATAAGCACGCACTGCAACCATATTTGGAAACAACATCTGGAGTCCTTCCATCTATTTAAATGTATCATTCGGTGTATTGTAATACTTTTTTAAATAAACATATGGCAGCATGTTTTTGGTTCACGAAGGGACCCCATCCTTTAACTTTCGCTAAAGAGCAACCCTCCCCTTTTGTGTTTTATTTGGCTTCGAGTTAAAGAGCTGAACGAGAGCCTGACAAACATTGTGTTTCCTCCTGAATGAAACAGCTGTCTCTCAGCCGAACACATTCATATGCAGGGAACAGCTGGAGGACGCATAAAACTGCAGAGAGTTCCTTAATCTGTTTAAGGCTTTTCATGCGTTCGACAGGAGTTCCATAACAGTCAGCTGTGCGGGAAGAAACTAACTGTAAAAACTGCGCAGTGAGGGAGGCCGTTAAAAAAGTTAAAAAAAATTCTAAAGTCTTAATGGCCCTGCTGTCCTCGTGTTTATTATTGATATGTTCTTTCAATGATTCAGTGTGTACTTAAAAAGTCTCATCGGCGAAGTGAAGCATGTTTGTGTTTAAACACCACGTGATAAAAAAACGGTTAGTTTATATATTTTTAAAAATCTGTATCTGTATCTAAATCCTCTTAATTACTCGAGATACATTTCAGACAGTTTCAGACACTGCAATTCAGAATATTCATGAGCATGTTGACAGGTGTGAAATCTCCGGCATGCTGGAAATGTACGCTGATAGTGAGTAATGTTTTTTTTTTTTAAGGCTCAGTAAACAGCCAACCAGACTCTTGTTTAAGTGTAAAACGCGGAACGAATGCCGATCGCGGCACGTTTAACGCGCGCGCACCCGAACATGCACGGAACCCGGCTGTGGCGGTAATCTGAAGCACATTTGTCGGGGGCTCTGTGGAATTCGGCCCGCGTGAGCAATCAGGAAACAGCTGATGACTAAGACGGGCAGGGAGCGAACAGGAGAACAGGACTGCCTTCAAACTGTTCAACCGGCGCTGCTGTCCCGCATGAATCCAAGTCATCCAGAACTGAGAAACATACGCTCCCCTGCTCACCCCCCCTTCCCCTTCCTCCCTCCCCTCTGCCCCCCATCCCACACTGCCCAACCCCTAGGCTCACTTCTTTCTGCTTTAAATAACTGACACTATATATATATATATATATATATATATATATATAATTTAAATTTTTATTTTATGTTGATCTGATGGACATAAGAGAAGGAAGCAGACTATAGTACACAGCTGCAATATGTTAAATATTAACAACCACACTGAGAGATACTGTGATTCTGCTCTTTTCATGATGAAGATGTATCTATATATCCATATACCGGTCTGTCTGTTCATCTGCGTACAGAGAGCAGGTATACCATATGGTTTGGCTATATTAGCACACAAACCATATATGTAATTAAATATCAGTGACTCTGACTGTTGCTCATCTGAAGAAAGAGTAAGACTTCTCTCGAACCTTCACCCGAGTGCCCTCTGATGCCCTGATTCTAGGCCACCAAGGTGTCCAACACAGGAGTTTTTAGCAATTCAACTGATGCTCTTTCTGGGGCTCAAACAAACTGCTACATAGAAGACAGCCGTGCCAACTCCTGCTGTGAGCCTTTCCCATGACTTTGTGAAACAAGCCAAAACAAGTTCTTTGATCGCAATCATTCACCCTTTTTGTAAACTGTCACGAATCAAAGTTTCGATCTGTCTGCCTCTCCTGTCAAACGTACCCTTTGTTATTTAAGTTCAGTTTTTAGTTTTACTTAATCATATATTATCTAGTTTTTTAAATATTTATTATTAATTTGTTTTTACCACAAACTCTGGTACACAGTAAAATGTCCAGAGTTAATTCGACTCTAAGAGAGTACATGCGGTCCCACTCTGGACCACGGCAGGATCATACATACTCTGTAAGAGTTGACCAGACACTGGACATCTTACTGTTCAAACTCAACTAGCAGTTTATGTTTCAGGATGGCGTACTTTAACAGTGGGAGGAATTACATTTTTTAGAAAACACACACGGATTTGTGGACGTGTACCCGTGATCCTAAAATAAAACCTGCTTTGGCCAGGATAGTGTCCCTGTTGGTGGTCCCCTGCCCCCATCAGAGGGTCCCACAGAGGAACAGAGGAGGACCAGAGTGAGTTCGCTCTGGGTAAGAGGAACCAGGAGGAACCAGGGCCAGGAGAGAGAAGAAGCCTCTCCCCTCCCTCCATCCTCCAGTCCTGTCAGCGGCGGTGGCCGGTTGTCAGACGCGCTCTCGGGGGTTCGAGGGTAAACAGAGTCAGGGCTTCACACCGCTGAGCCACAATGGCCGGCGTGCGCAGAGAATCCTAACGGCAGCGGTCTAATGTGATGTCATAAAAGGTTTTGTTTCCGCGGCATTCAAATGCGCCGCGCTCAGCGTTAGCGCCCGTCGTCCAAACACACCGGCTGTGCAGAACGTTGGCTATTCACGCCTCCTGGTGTCAACGCACATGCTGTGAGCTTTCAGCCTGTGCATTACATCACATTACAGGCGTTTAGCAGACACTCTTATCCAGAGCGATTTGCACAACATTTTTACACAGCATTTACATTGCGTCCATTTACACAGCTGGATATAATACCGAAGCAATGCAGGTTAAGTACCTTTTGCTCAAGGGTACAACGGCAGTGTCCTTCACGGGAATCGAACCTGTCACCTTCAGGTTACAAGACCAGCTCCTAACCCATTATGCTACACTGCTGCCAGCCTGCTCCACTGTCTATGTTCAGCCTTGATTTCTGCATTCTGGCTGCTATCTGGTGCCTGAAATATCCCGGCACTGACAAAGTAAGTGTTGTCACTATTCGTCCGCAAAAATGCTTACTGAGAAATACTGTGCAAACATACAATGCTGTTGCATGTGGGTGGCAGTGTAGTATAACGGTTAGGGAAGTAAGCTTATGATCTGAAGGTTGCAGGTTCAATTCCCAGGTGGGACATTGCCGCTGTACCCTTGAGCCAGGTGCTTAACCGCTTAATCGCCTCTGTGTATATCCAGCTGTTGTAAGAAAAAGCTGTGTAAGTCACTCTGTATAGAAGCGTCTGCTAAATGCGGGTAATTTAAATAGAAGCGTAACACACATCACGTTGGAAGTGCAATGAGAGAAGACCAAGGGAAATGACAGTCCCAGTCAAGTGTCGGTCAACCCCGAGGCAACCTTCACAGACACATCTGGCAGGCTGGGATCTCTCACTATGTCTCACAGAAACTCTGCATTTTGGGTATAAACCCTGAAAAGAGTCGGTGGAAGAGAGGCGTGACAAAGACAAATCTCTCACCTTCAGAAGCGTGTCGCCGCTGGATGCCTTGGGTCTGACTCCTGCGAAGCGTGGACCCCCAAAAGCGTAGGGACTCCCCCCCTCACCCAAAAAAAAACTGGAATCCTGGAATCTGTCCTCCTCCTCCTCCCGCTCAGCGCCGCGGTCTGAGTAACGGCTTTCCAGCGAGCGTGCTTTGTAGGAGCGCGGGGCAGATTCCTCAAATCCGGAGGGATGAGAATCCGAGTCTCCTCTGTCAGAGCCAGAAGCGGCTCCGCTCTGTTTGTTTAGTCAAATCACAGCCGCGGGATCCAGCCAATGACAGAACTCGCAAACTGCAGCTGGAGAGGTGGGGGGGGAGGGGTTTAAAAAAAATCCACCTTTTTCGTGTCTCAGTGGGGCGAGGGGAAAGACGCGGCGTAGTCGTGGCGATCCCTGACCGCGGAGAGCGAACCTAAATAAACGGCGTGGTGTTTATTGTTAGCCGGAGACTGCGCTCTTTGTGAGGCGATGTCGCTCTCGCCGAGGCTTCGCGTGTTTGAGACGCGCTGTCAGGGAAACAGGCTAGTCTGACAGGAGGGGGCTGAGCTGTTGTGCTCTGGTCTGCCCCCCCCCCCCTTTAAAAAAAAAGATCCCTCCTGAAAACAAGGAGGAACCAATAAAGAAAAGTTTTCTTTTTTTGGCAAGGTCTGTCTTGTTCTGGTCCAAAATTAATCACAGTTTTCCCCAAAAAAACATTTTTTTTTTCCCCGTTTCAGTCTTCTTCTTCTTCTTCTTCTTCAGGAAAACAAGCCGGCCGTGCGCGGTCTGTCAGGGATAACGACGGCCCTGCCGTGGAGCCAGAGCTGGGATCGGACCGGACCGCTGGGATCGGATCGGACCGCCGGGATCGGACCGGACCGCTGGGATCGGAGGACCGGGAGGGCTGGGAACAGGCAGCGCCGGTGCCTACCTCCGTGGCTCCCCACGCCAGAGTGCCGGCGTCTGTTTTCAATCTGGGCTTTTTTCCCCCTGATTTCGCCCCTTTCCCAGGACGTGAGTGGATGGCGAGAAAATTCAGAACCCTTGCCAGCAGCCGAGAAGAGGGGGGTGGGGGGGTGGGGGGGTGGGGGGTGCTGAGTGGGGCGGGTGGCGGGGGGTGCAGGGGGGGGCAGTGGGGCACATTGGACTCTGTAGACTCTCGCCTTTAATTGTCAGAGTAACTTTAGCAGCCTGATGGAGGTAATTAGAAGGCCGCGACGCAGTATCATTTGATTGGAGGGCACGGTTATGCATTTATTTGATTGGAGGGCACGGTTATGCATTTATTTGATTGGAGGGCACGGTTATGCGTTTATTTGTGGGCCAGCTTAGAGCGATTGCCCGTTACGTATAATTTTACTGGCCTTCATCTAGAGATTAATATGAAATTACAGGCACTGTTGGAACTGTCAGAGAGACAGAGAGAGAGAACGAGATAGAAAGAGAGACGTAAGAGAGAGAGAGGAGAGAGAGGGAGATGGAGAGACAGAGAGAGGAGAGAGGGAGAGAGACAGAGAGAGGGAGAGACAGATAGAGAGACAGAAAGAGTGAGAGAGACAGATAGACAGAGAGCGAGAGGGAGAGGGAGGGAGCTTAGAAAAGACAGCAGGATCAGATCAAGGGCCTCTTTAAGTCCATACGCATATCTGCTTGTCATCCTGCAAAATCATATAATTCTGTTCTCAATATATAAAAACATGTACAAAACATGCACAAACATGTACAAATAAAAAAAACATGTACAAGTTTAACCAAACTTTAAGTAAATGCACATAACCAGTGAATAGTTGTTTTTAAATACAATTCTCAATTCAGTTCCATTCAAATGTGCTTTATTTGCATGACAAGTACACTTGTGTTGCAAAAGCAATGGGATACACAAAATGACATACAGACAACTACAACGAGAAGAGGGAAAACAGAAAAAAAGAGAGTAACAACCCCCCATACACATATGCAAATACGGATACAAGCACACGCACACACACACACACATACACACACACACACACACACATTTACCCTCTGTGTGAGCGTAAATATCACTGATTGGACTCAGAAAAACAGACCAAGAGGAAGACCTCAAAAGCCTCCTGTTCCCCACAAACCCAAACACTGGAGGCCATGAGTGACGCGTTCCGTGCCCTACGCTCACCCCTGATTGGACAACTCACTTTGGGAAGGCGTTTGTGTGCGTAAGGCACCGATAGCACATATCGAACCGCTCCGCGGGTGAGAAAAGACAGGGAACGCCGCGACCTCACGACCTCACGACCCCATGACCCCCACAGGCGGTGACAGACGTGAACGGATGACCCGCTCTGAGTGAGCACTGACCTCAGTTCAGTTTCAGCTTTTTTTGATGTGAAAACTACTGGGGGGCCAGGATTAGACGGTTAGGCTAGCTTTGCTGTTCCAGGATCAGTGCAAAAAACAAAACAAGCTTGTATATCTTAACCCTTGGATGAGTTTTTTTTTTGTTTGTTTGTTTTTTTTTCCAAAAGATTCTAAGCCAGTGTTCCAGAACTCTGTAGCAAACAATCACCACATCAAAATTAGAATGTTCCGTTGAGAACATTCTGATCACGTATTTTAATTTATTTTTATTTGCATAGCACGTTTTACGGAGAACTGTCACAAAGACACTTCACAGAGTAGCAAGGCAAGAGACAGATCTAAAACAGAAAAAAAGCAGAGCAAACACCAGGCCTGAACCCCCAAATAGCAAGGCAAAAGATCTTATACCGTTAAAGGGTTAATCAAAGATAAGAGAATTCGAAAGCATCTCAAAGTGTTACGAGATCTGTTGTGTCACACGATGCTCCGTACAGCTGTGATTCCTCCCTTGACATCCGTTAGCTTGATTTTTCGTTTATACTCACGGATCAGGCAAGTAAATTGTGGGTCGACCACGGCAGGAAATCGTGCAGACCAAAGGTTGTCTGGGGTTTTTTGGGGTGGCGGGTGGGGTGGGGGGTAGGGGGGGAGCTCTCTGTCTTCAGACAGCCCTCACTCCCCTTATTTCTGTCGCTGAGCCTAAATGACTGTAAAATTATTGGATGTCATTAGTGCCGAACCCATCGCCATGCCAACAGAAGTCTTGCGGTCTTCAGAAGTAGTGGTTTTGGGAACACGCGAGCATTAATTATCCTTTCGGCTAAACGCGCCTGCGCTGAACCAGTACATTTCCCAAAACGCTTGTGCGAAATAAACCAACTGAGAGGCATTGTTGCTGCTTTAATTTTGTTTATTTATTTGGCAATTGATATAGCAACAAAAAAATTTTCCACAGGAAGTTTATTTATGCCTAGAAATGCACTCGGTCTTTGTAAGCATTTTGGCAGAGACAGTCATTTTAATACAAACTCACTGTCATGTTCTATTTAAGAATGTGGGTTTCGTTTTTCGTGCAGATGTTGGCACTGCATGGGAGGGGGGGGGGGTATGTAAGCCAGTATGTGTGGGGCTACAACCGTGTCATCTGCACATAAACAACTCCTCCGCCGTCATTTTGACCTGAAGCACCAGAAATTATTGTGTGCAAACATTTTTCCATTTTTCGCAGAGAGATTCAAAACACTAGGAGCCTGAGACGAACATCTGTACGTTCCTCAGGAAATGCTGTATCACAAAATCCAAGAATGTAAACTATCTACAGATTCAGCTTGTGTTTCCTGCAGACATTTTTTAAAATATTTTTGAGCACACCTAATAATATTTTTTTTTAATAAAGGTAAAAATGAATTGATTCACCTGAGATGACAGCTGCTTAAAGGTAATGTACAATAACACCGTACCTATGCTGCATCTAAACGGTTCTGGTCATTCCTTTAACAAGCTGATACATTAAATGTTAGCCACAGAGTGAACCACCCCATTTAAGCAGAATGTAAGAACGAACAGCATTTCAGCATTTCTGAAATGTTTACAAAACTATTATTGTTTTAAAAAACTTGTTTATTAATAGCTAATTATATAAATGGGTAATGACACTCTGTGGCAAACTCATTATGAGTTTGGCTTTAAATAAATGTTTAAAAGCATTGTAAACCGAACCTGAAACCACACATTTAGAAGGCCTGCTAATGCAATCTTTGGAACTGCTTCTGTTGCTAATGCTAGTGCTGTTTATATTCTCCAATTAATCTGTGATGTGGGGATTTTTGCACTTTTGCACTTGCAAGACGATGATGAACGGAGTGGTCCAAGGGTGGGTTTGTGTTGCGAACACAATGACTGCAGTAAACCACTGAGATAAAAAATATATTTTTTAAACCAATGAATGCATAACATTTGTGTGGCATGGTGGATAAAACGGACCCACCAAACCGGCAGGTAAATATTAAGGTTTCACTCTGCAGTTATCGTATATATACCGTGTTACCATACCGTACCATACCGTGTTATTGTTTATATAACGTGAGGGATGTACTCTCCGTGCTCCTTGTGGAAATTATAGCACATTTTCCGCTCTGCGCTTGGAAGTGCGCCAGTCCAAAACAAATGACGTTTCTGATGGCGTCTACAAGGAGAGAATAGCATACCTGCTCAGGGATTGCAATGGAAAAGCGAACCCAGACTTGTAGATCAATCGTCGCAGTTAAATTATGAGTGACTGTCAACGATAGCGAGAGGTAACCAACCTGTGCTTTTTCAGACTCTATGGTGGCGATATGCGTAAACAAGCACGAGAAGGGTGGCTAATCGACAGGAAATGCTTCAGATTTTTAAACTTTATGGGGGGAAAGTACTACGTGGCCGAAACTAATACACGAGATTTGGTGATTCTTTTCTGCAAAAACAATCGTCTTGAGTGGACCTCAAGTAGAGCAAGTGACAGGCAGCGACGCAAATTTAAGGGACTTTGTTTCGTGAAAATTAAAATACCGTCTCTCAACACTTTAAAGCCCCCCTCCTTCTCTTGCCCCTCTCCCCTCTGTCCAGTGACTTACCACGGTCCCCCAGACACGCGTATTTATGGTCATAGTTACGCCCGTGCGCGCTCTCCAGGAAGCAGGACTGGCGCAGGAGCGCGAACCAGTCAGACCGCGGACAGGGAACCCTTTCATGCCCGCAACATTCCAGCGCCCAGTGGACGGCACGTGCAAACAAGACGTCGGAATCAGAACACCAGTCTCCCAGTTCCTTTCATGGCAATATACCTGTTTTATAGACTAAGAGCTCCGTTTTTAGCTGATGGAGCGAAACTGAATTTTAGCATTTTTATGGATGCAATTTACAATCTTTATAATTGATGCCGTATTTGGTTCAGTTTTATTTATTCAGTTTATTTATTTACACAGGGTACAATTACATTCTGCAAATACACTGATTCATTGAAACCTGTTATTTATTTATTTATTTGATCACACCACACAGGAACACGCTTTATTAGGCTACGAAGTGTTCCAGTGAAAAATCTTGTATAAGAATAACACAAATGAGTTTGAATGTGTCTTATTTACATTTTAAGGGCTCTAGGAAGTCAAAGGTCCGCATTCATTTAACATTTGTTGTTAACTTTGACTCTCAGGTAGGTAAATACAAGAATTCAAGTTCTTCACAAACCAGGTTAGTCTGAGAGATCACCGAATTTTCCAAACTGCAAAGAAAATATTGTGATTCTTGCTTTTATGTGTTAGTGTAATTTAAGGACAAATGTTGATTGAATCCTGGCCAAAGTCATCACATAACTTCCAAGCTCGTAATCCATTATGTGCCGTTATGGTCTGTGTCAGACCTACAGTTTTCCCACTGCTAAGACACCATCTCCACTCCATGCTTTTTTTCATAGTTGTCAGCTATAAAAGCCTCTCAAATGTGTACGTGTCAGGAACATAGGCGGGACACTTGGCATCGCATTGTTTCCTTTTATATCATAATTGGAACGGGCAGACAGACAGACAGACCACAGCTGGATTGACGGTCGACAGCCAAGTCAAAACACTTACCTTTTTTCTCTCTTGACTTTCCAGCACATTGCCTGTCATTCTCAGTATGACCAGTAGATGGAGACAAAGAATGCACGAGTGGCTGTGTGGAGAAATCAAATTTCTGTGGTAGAAGTACTGTAGTCAAGGAACCTAGATGTTCTGTTTACAAGTGGAGGGACTGGTCTCGTGTTTCTTCTGGTTAAGGTTGGTAACAAGTTGGAGGTGTCAGTTTTGCCACATATGTTGTCTTTATTGCACCTACATCAAAACTGATCGATTGTTTGTTTCTCAGATCTAATAGGTTATACTGTGTAATTCATTAGCAGAATATACAAGAGCATTTGGCTTGGCCTTCCGTTCTTTGTGTATCTCCTGGAGGTCCATCTAATTCATTTTGCAAAATTTTGCAAAGAGATTTGTAGGGTTTCAATTGCTTACAGTTAGGCCAACCAACCAAGAGGTTTCCGTTTTTTAAAACACAAGAAGGTTTGTGTTTCTCTGCTTCTTGAAGAGTGTAGAAGTTTACGGTTGCATTTAAAGAGCGAGTAAAAAGAAAAAAAAAATCAGTTGTGAGGGCGGCAGACATGGGCACTAAAAATAGCCGGGAACGGCCCAAGAAAAGCAGAACGTTCTGCGTCCCCACGTTTACGGGCCGAAAGGGAACGGTGCAGTCAGGCCCTTTCACTTCCTCATCCCAGCCTGAATGCTTACACATCAGAATTTATTTGAGGTTTTACCATGCTATGATTTATTGCCACCCCCCCAACACACTTTCTCTCTCTCACAGACACACACACGCCTACACACACTCACTCACACACGCTTTCTCTCTCTCTCTCTCTCTCACACACACACGACAGCACACACTACGCACACACATATCACACGACGCTTTTCATCTCTCTCTCTCTCTCTCTACACACACAACACAGCACAGACACCACTTACTCACCAGTTTCTCCTGACAGACACAACCATGCACGTCTCTTCACACAAGACTCTCTCACACTATCCAACACACACCAATTCATCACCAATGCACACACACACACACACACCTCAGAGAAAGAACCAAAGTTCAGGTGAGGCATTGACCTGGGATGGCAGAAAATAGTTACCTGACCTTTAGCATTCTCTGCTTGGAGTGAATGTGACTGCTAATGTACATAATATCTGCGTTTACAGTACAACTCACTTCCACTTCAGTTGTCAATGACAGGAAGGACTAGAGCTCTTATTGAGGGTGATGACTTTGCAGTACCAACTATGCCACAATGTGCTAAGCTCATGAATAATTTTTTGAATGAGAAGATTTGAGTTTGAAAGATACATTGAGGTTTGAGGTCAGTTGGTAATATATCTAATGAAAATTTCAGTAATCCACTGTAGGCAGTCCTGATGTATTAATGACTGTGAAAGTAAAGGTGCCCATTGCCCAAATTAAATTTAATGTTGTAATTTAAGGTTAGTCGATTTACTGAAGGTATAATACGCACTGCATACATACATTATTCTCCAAGCAGGACCCCAAGGGGATCCACTGTTGCGTTATATATCGTCCCTTAAAACTTCTGTCAGCAATTTAAATGGATGACTTCAGCAAGTCTTTTGGTCTCTGACCACAGTGATGCAGCGTCTTTGGCGGAAAGAAAAACGCCAGGTTTGCCGCTCCTCCTGTGCAGCACGAGGGATGCCACTGTAGACTGTTTGCGCTGCGGATTAAAGAATCGTCGAGCTTTTCCCTCAAACTAACTCTGTTTCCTGGCAACTTGTGTGCGTTTTCCCCCGGCTGTAATTAACAGTTACCTTTTTACCGCTTCATTTGAGAATGAATCAGCTGACCGAACGCGAAACGCGTCTGCCATTCGGCAGATGGTCATCCACTGCTCGCGCGACAGGAACAAACCCGCCCCCCTCCGCATACTAATCGCGGTTTTATTGGGGGGTCTGTGTTCAAACATAGGCAGATAAATATTTGTGAACTCATCTAACCATCCCAACCAAACACAGCCTATTTTTTTTATATACACACGGTAACCAATCATCAATCTTCCTCTCTTCCCTTTCAAAAAATTATAAAATTGAACCGAAAAGAGATATCAAGTTATGCGCTTGAAGTAGAAAAGGGACGGTAAAAAATGTATTCGTCCACTTTAAAATCTTTTGTCTATTTTGTAGCGTTTTTTCGCCTCTTGGAATGTACTTAAGCATATAACAATTTTAGTTGTAAAAGTATAGATCAGATCAAAATGTAAGTGAAAGACTACTAGATTTTGGTAGTATCAGTACACAAATATGCAGTGTGAATTCAATTCAAACCCAGTTTATATGAGTGGTTCTGATGAACCAAGGATGATTCTTTTTCAAATCATGACCTAAAACGAGTTGTATGGATATTGGCAGTTATCGAAGAAAAACGTTATGCAGTAACGTTCTGTTATTGTTCAGTGTCTTTTACCAAAACCTCCACTCATTAAAAAAAAATTGCAGATTTTTAGTCATACGGCTGAAGTGATCTAAAGGACTAGATCTATTTTACCTAGTTGCAGCTTGTGATGCTTATTTTTTAAGCTTGGAACCACATCAGGATAATGAAAAATATGCCACCATAATGACCCTTTATGTAGTTGATATACCAAGTTTAATTATTTTTATTAATTGCTGTTGTTGTTGTTGTTGCTATGGTTGTTGTTGTCATTGTTGTTATTATGAGGAAATAATCAAATTATAGTAATTAAATTAAATCACTTTATGCTAAAACTTTTTGAAACACTTATTTGCTTATTGTAGACTACAATCAAAACAAACATGCCAACAGAAAAAAACTAACATAAATAACAAAAAAGAGAAAAATAGGAATGGGTGATGTAAAAAAAAACTTCATAATGTAATTACAGCTTTGGCCATTTAGGACCATGTAAGGTGTTTGGCATTCATCTGTCTTACCATCAATTTATGGGGGTGCTGCCTATTCTCCTCTTTCTAGAATTTGCCAAAGGCGGAGAAACCATTGATATTTCAAATGGTTTGGGGTTGAAGCTTTTTCTCTTTTAAGAGTTGGCATGCATGTATGGCTGTGCGTTCATGTGTGCATTCGTTAAAGACCCTGTGCACTCATTTTGTTCTTAAATATCAGGTTCAGTAAGCAACAACAGGGGTGTCAAACTCCAGTCTAGGAGGGCTGCAGTATCTGCTGGTTTTCTGCATGTTTCACTATGAGCTGATTGGCTGAACAGTCCTCACACCTTGTTCTTTAGGCCTTAATAGGCTGCTGATTGACAAGAATACCACAAATAACTGCAGGCACTGCGGTCCTCCAGGACTGGAGTTTGACATTCTTGAGCTACAAGATGGAAATATACAGTATATATACTAACTTTTTACAGATTTGTAAACAGGAAAATAATAGTTTCCATTGACGTACAGTAACCTCCTCTAAAGCATTTTTAAATATGAGAGTTGGAAACCTGACTTGACCTGTCTATTTTGTATATGCCCTAAAAGTTCACTTCTGATTGGCTGTTGAGGAGGCACTGCTGATTGGTCGAAATCGGTTGTTAGTTAGTTACACAATAAACACGGCTCCAAGTTGTCAAAACGAAATCCTCCTATAGGGGGCAGTATAAGAACTTTGACAGCTTGCCGATGATAAAACACAACTGAATAAAAAAAAGGTTAAGTGTTATTGCATTCTTTCCTAGGCTCTTAATATATGATATGACTGTGAAAAACGCTGGTTGAGAGGTAAATGTGTCGGTTGTGTCGGTGTGGTTCTGCTCCGGTGGAACTTGAACGAGCTGAACTCTGACTTTAGTTCCCCCATCGGAGTTCCAGCTCCCCTCAGCCTCATTTTAATAGAGCCCAGTGTTGCTTAGGAAGTGTCACCTGGTTGCTAAGTGTGACCTAACACTTTACTGGCCTGTGTCTGCTTTGAACCCCTCTCCCCCAACTTCCACCACCGACTCACACATACTCACATAGAAAAACACACAGGCGTGTACATAATCTCACACACACATACATGTACACAGAAACACACACGCACACACACGTGCTTTTACCACACACATACACGCACGCACACACACACTGTATAGGACAGGGAGTCTGGGTATCCTGCGGAGGGGGTGGAAGTGTATGTTTGTGTGTGTGTGTGGGTGGTGGGGGGGGGGTTAACATTGTGTCGGATGTTTTGCGAGCCCTTTGTGCTTCTGTTCTGTGGGACTTGAACAAAGCCCTAGCAGACTGCAGCCCACAGGATGGGAGGAGGGCGGGGGGGGGGGGCTCAGGCAGGGAGGTGTGAAAATGCAACGTAGACAGGAAGGCTGCAGCCATACAGGTGAGCTGGGAAGGGGGGGGGGGTAGGTGAGGAGCATGAGGGGGGTTTTCAGTATTTTTTCTTCAAATGTCATATTGGCCCACTGTAAAAGCGCTCACTGACCTGCGAATATTGTTGAAAGTAGACGAAAGTTGCACACTCCCTCTCCATGCGCCAGGTTAACCAGCTCTGACACTTTTGCTTAATTTAATCAGGTAATCCACCAGGAGCAGAAACACAGGGTAAAGCAACATTACAATACTGTTACATTTTTAGCCTATGGGAAATATTAGATTTTTTTTTACAAGTGAAAACATTGCTTATTTAAATCTCTAATTTAAAAATAATTCTTACTAGGAGTTGTAATTCAGTCTGGAAAACACCATCAGTTATGCAATATAAAAATGTTTAAAACTCTTGTTCCAATTTTTCTGTGAGGTGTTTTTAGGACAGTTTCATAAAAAGGTTAAACATATAAAATTGAATTGTATTATATCCAAAGCCAACGAATCTATTAATTACATTACATTACATTACATTCATTCAGTAATGTTTTACTGTTAGTATTGTTTATTCTTTCCATTTTAATTACAGGTTTAGATAAACAATGTTTCCACTGCAAAACAAATCAAGTATTTTACAATGGCTAAAGATCTTACAATTGTATGATATTTTTCTTATGCTTTAGCATTAACACTGCTTTGCAATATTAAATAATTTATTTTATACTACTACATGAGCTTAAAAACTGTAGAACTGCCACCAGTATATTATATGAGAGAGAACATATTATGGGATCAATAATCGTGTGCCAATTACAAACAAGAAAAGCAAATAATTAAACATTATTGGACTTAAATGGTGGACATTTTCTGGTACACTTCACGATTCGTAATTTAACATGAGAATTACTGATGTACAACTTTATGAGTTTACAATAGGTAATATAGGTAATATATTTATTTCTGTATCTCAGTTTTTATTATCTGTTTAGATATGACATTTAAAAAATGTGAAGTATGTATGTTGAATATGTTAAATATGTTAAATAAGAATTTGCTATTGCACAAATCATATATACTACCATATACTTCATGGAACATTATTTTTATGTTTGGTTAGTAGTAGTAATAATAATAATAATAATAATAATAATAATAAAATAATAATAATAATAATAATAATAATAATTTGCCCTAAAAATAAAACGTTATTTTACTGTATAGCCTGAACACATTAAACAATTTCAAATTAAATTAAAATAAAAGTACTATATAAATCTATATAAAACTATAAAAATCAGTTTGTATAAAATATCATAGTAAAAAAACTACCACCACTCTGTACATTTCATTCTAAACCCCCCCCCCCCCCCCCCCTTTCATGACACTCGTTATATATTCCCCCATCCATGCACTTTTTGGTAATTTGTATTTGTCCTAATATTCTAGTTTCTATTGTTTTTCTGCCTGGTTGGCTTGGCAGAGGTTAGGTCAGAATAGTGTTCACTGTGTGAACTAAACTGTGTTTTTGGCTAGAAATAGCTGTACAAAATAAGTATTGTATCTTATTGAACCTGTGCTTTGTAGTTGTCCATGACCATGAAATGCACTTTTATACGTCGCTTTGGATAAAAGCGTCTGCCAAATAAATGTAATGTAATGTAAAAAATAATCTATTAAAAAAAAATTAAAAATGCATGACCCAAGTTAACAGGTGCTATAATTAAATGAAATAGAACTGTTCTTTTCAAATGACTGTAAAGGGAATTTTACATTCCCTTTACAGTCATTTGCAGTTTTTACACAACTTGTTTTATTTTACATAACTGCACAAAATTGCTCCCGAATAACGAATTGCACTGAAAAGTATTTAAAGTCCAGGATGGCTACACACACACGCACACCCACCCACCCACCCACCCACACACACACACACACACACACACACACACACACACAAAACAAGCACTGGCGATAATTACGTTTATTTGTGTATGATTTGTCCAAAGGTAAAGATGCAAATGCGTATTCACATGCGAGAGTCCTAAAAAAATATGCATTGATGGTGACAAAAATGCGCTGATCAGAAACTCGGAGCTAGTCAAAAATCGATTATTTATGATTGTTGTTTCAGCAGGTGTAGCAACGCCACGTAGTTCTCCCGCGTAAAATTAATTCCGCGTTTGCAATATATAACGAGCTGGAGCCCGGAACATTAGCCTACATTAGGCTACGTTACATTACACCGCATCGCACGGTAATTCATTTAAATGACTGTATATATATACTTAAAATACCGGAGAAACTGAAGTACATTTACCTGGTTCATGTGAGAAATAGTGCCAAACCGGGAAAAAAAATCCCAGACCAGCGAGTAAACATGCAAAATCACTGAAGCACAAGTGCAAGTGAACTACGCATACCAAAAACCAAAGTACAAATCCTCAGTGCATAACTGGCCTAATAACACAAGCATAAAACAATAAAAACTTTCACCCACGACACGTTTCAGTCCCTATGCCTTTATAGTTTAGAATTCAGAAATCTAATGTCATTAGAAACAAAACCTGATGTGATAAAAGCTAAAAAAAAATTGTAAAAAAAAAATCCCTATAATAATACGTGCGGAATACGTGAGGCTAATATCATATAAAATGTAGCCTATAGAATTTGTTTTTGACACTTCAAAATGTAACGATATTTAGTAATGTGGGGCTATTACATTAGACGGTATTGTTATCATTCGGTCTGCAAATAAAAAATGTTTTGTTAGTTTTTTGTTATTGGTAAACCTACCAACAAATAAGCACACGATTTGCCAATGACAAAATGCATGTTTACAAATTGGAGAATCTAATTGTAGGCTAGCTGGTTTGGAAAGGTTTTTTTTGTGTGTATTTAATTTTAACGATACCGTGCACGGTGAAATATGACAACGCGTCACCATTAACGGTATCCTGCAGGCACTGCACTGACGCCAGACCATAAACCGCGCGCATCCCCATTACATTTATAAGAACAGTGTCGCGGCTGACATTGTTCGCCCTCAGAAAAATCAGCATAAACCTGTGTAGGTGTCACCAATACTATTTGTAATTTTTTTGTTCGAGCTGTAGACCGCTTTGATGCCAGCGCCCGATAGCCTTTGAAATGCAGGCCTGTCTTTCAATGCAAATCTGCTGAGGCCGGGACAGCACGAGGGAGGGAGTCGACTGCCATAAAAAAACTGACGTCAGGGAGGTGCCTTTTAACTGCCAGTGAATCCGGCAAACCAGAAGTTAAATGAGTACAGGTAAGTCATCCAGGAAGGAGAGGGCTGATTTGGTTAAAGAAAAACCCACGGTCAACCCGCAAGACCTGTACTTTCTTTTTGGACGCACTATGCGTAGGAGAACGTGTTCGGAAAGATGTACGTGAGTTATCTGTTGGACAAGGACACCGGCATGTACTCAAATTCCGTGAGACACCCCAGCCTTAATTTAAACCATCAGAACTTCGTACCAGCGCCTCCGCAGTATACGGATTTCACCGGATACCACCACGTCCCCGGAATTAACGCTGACCCTCACCACGGACAGACCGGTGGCGCGTGGAATCCAGCTTACGTACCCCCGAGGGATGAATGGGCCGCGTATGGACCGGGGCCGCTATCGTCCAACACAAACCACGGACAGATCGGTTTCAGCCCCCCAGAATTTACTTCCGTCCCACCGTCGGCTCCGGGGCTGCTACCGTCACCGATCAATTCACCTGTCGGTCAACTCTCTCCAAATTCTCAGCGGAGAAACCCGTACGAATGGATACGACGCAACGGCCCGCCATCAAATTCAGGTAGCCTATACTTCGTTGTGTCGTGCACCTATGGTGGTTATAAAATGAATAATACTTTGGAAAGGTACCAAAACGCATGTTTTTACATCGCACTGTATGCATTTATTACACAGCAATTGTTTTATTGCTTTTATTAATAACAGAGCTTTCGCACCTGCAATTAATGTAAAACAATTAGCTTGTTCAATGGCAGCTGATTGATAGATGTTCAAAGAACATGATTTGCAGGCTAGCCTTGGCTATATCATGCACATATTCTTCGCATAGTAAGTGTGATTCATACACATTATCGCAATTGTATTCACAAATGAATGTATGTTAACTGAGTTTTAGGTTCGCACACGTCTACACACACTGCAGGACAGAGAGTTAACTTAATGTCGGCTCTGCATCACGTGCTTGTCTTGACTTGCAAGATCGATATGCTTGAATGATATTGTGCAGCACACAATAAGCCTAGCCGCGGACAGAGATAGCACCTGTCGCACTTGGATATGTGAATGCAATTTTCCCCTCAGTTTAAGTTAACCGTCGTAAGAATTGAAGACATGTCCCAGAAACGAGGACCCAGTCGAATGCATTCGTTGCCAGTCTTCTTTTGAAAGGACAGGTGCCAATATTGACTTCAGAAATCCTATTAGAAAAAAAGAAATTATTCGCAATTCATAATTCTCCGCTCGTGACAGGTCCAACTATTAATAAAGGCCTTACTGTGACTTCATCATACTGTATCTTACTATCAGTGTCGTGAATTTTGACACCCGTTATTTTAATAATTCAATTTACGGCATACGCTCATGCGTTTTATGGGTACAATGTTGGATAATGGATTTACAAGGTGGTAAAGGTGAATAATAATAATAATCACAATCATAATCATAATCATCACAATAATAAATAGTAAAAATGATCATATTAATAACAACAATAATAATAACAATAATAATAATATAGCCTACCATTATTATTATATTGAATTTTGTCACTATTAATAACAGTCGGAGGCCTAGGTAGTAGTATTATTATGATTATCTTAATTTTACGTCAGCCTATTTAAAATAAGTATTTGAGCAATATATGAACAGCATGTTGCTATTTTGTACTGATAGTTAAAATATTTTTAGCCCTGGCATGCGGTTGATTTTTTTTCTGTCTTAATAAAATAGGCTATTGTATTTCTCATTCCCATGAAATAAAGTAGGCCTATCTTTAACAGGAATTATTTTTTTTAAAGCGTCAGTGAGTTGAAAAGAGAATGATAGGATAGTATTTTGTATGTTTTTAAAAAATGTTTTATTTCTTGTCACGAGGCGAGGCGGGGGTCGCTTGGCGACATAGAACTTCGATGTAGTTGCTTGCAAGCTGTAACTGGAGTAAGGCTGTTGCAAACACTGCGCTTGGGACAGTGGGAACTTAAGATACAGGTATATTTTTTCTGGAAAGTTCAGTAGCAGCATCTCTTTTTCGTTAATATTAAAAGGCTAGGCGCCAATTAGGACACAATCTTAAGAAAAACAGTTGAATGAATTTTCTTGATTTGCATTTTGTAACAAGGTTACGTGACAGCGTATCCAGCTCAATTATATGATTTATTGACAGAATTATGTCACTGACTGCAATTAAGCCATCGCAGCCCAGCAATAAAACCATATAGAAATTATAAAGGTATAGAATAATAGATTTTTAATCACAGAAAAATTAGGCACTTATTTTATATTGTCATTAAATAAACTAATTAATTTCGTATTTCCGCACCACAAGGATTTATATTACCTGTTTATAGACTCATGATTTCTTTACACACGTTTTAAGCCAGAGACTGTGGTCATCAATACTTATCACTCTTTGACTCTGGCGACATTTATACCGTTTTATTCCTTCCTATTTATCCTGCCATCTTATATTCTGCTGAGGGGTTTTTTGAGATGGTAAAATGGGTTTACAGACAACACCAAAAACCAACTGTAAATTCTGACCATTGGTATATTGGCCACATTTTAAAAAATGACTCACTGTTCAAGATTTAAAGTTTTTTTTTCCAGGAATATCTAACTACATAGATGAGTATATATTTGTTTTTGCCTTTTTCCAGAGCCCATTATGGGCTTTTTAAAGTAGATGAGCAGTAATTGTTAACATATTAATTGTAGTGATAAATCAACGAATGCATTTGATGAACAGTTTGTGGAAGACGTGTAATTTCACAATGTGTTTCCCGCAGAGCAATATGGGCAACATGTAATATTCAGCAGTGCGCGGGCGCAGGCGGTGGGGAAGCGACACAAGCGCAGGATCTGTGTCACACAAGGGTTTTACTTTACTTTCGCACGTGCAAAACCTTTTAGCGCACGCAAAACCAGTAACACAACCGATGATTGGCGCAAAGCAAAAAAAGCCTGACCAATCATTGGTCAGGTTATTGAGTTTTTGCGTGTGCTGAAAACAGAGGGGAACAAACTCAGGAAAGCAGAAAGCAGCGGTAGAGCCTGGAGACGAGCAGCAGGGCGGCTTTCGCTTTGGGGTCGAACCCAGCGCCCTGGTAGTCGTGGAGCTGCGTCCGCAGTGACATCACAGACGGGGAGCACCACAGACAGAATGAAGAGCTAGCGCGTTGGCTGTCCTTTCGTATGCTCCAGTAGCACATGCGTAAGGTTCATCTCTGGGGGAGACGTACTGCTGGACCGCCTAGACTTGCCCACTCAAACATTAAGTCTCACAAGCATACTAGCTAGTCTAGCAATGAATTAATGTGAAAATTTTAGGGTTTAAAACTATTGAGAGTAATGTCTCCCAGACCCTCCCCCCACCCCCCCCCACCAACCCCCCTCCCACAACCGACAAGTTTGCCCGATAGTACAAGTATTTTCATTACTATATAAATACACACACACACACACACACACACACACACACTTTGAATGTACACATCAGCTCAGTCATTAGGACGTCATTAGTGAATAGCGGCGTGTAAACTGAAACGCGGTTAACGCGCACATTCCGCGACGGCGACCGCAGTCGTTAGTTTTTTTGTTCGGTGTGCCGGACGAGCCACAGGAGCTTGCGGGTGAACAGCAGGATTTGCGTAAGCCTTCCCGAGCGGCAGGAGAGGTCAAGTTTAGCGAGCGCCCGTTGCATCATCTGATAAAGGATGCATGATGGATGGCCATTCGACGAAGCCCAGGATGGCGTTGAGCAACAGGGCAAACAGACCGAGCGCCGGACCCAAAACAGGTGTGTCCCAGTGATGTCACTCTCGGTGAAATATTCCCCCCCGAAAATGCCATTATCTGAAGCCGGAGAGCCAGACCAGGGAGGGTGGCAGCCTGCCCTCCGGCCGACTTTCGAGAAGGGGGGAGAGCGGAGACTCCAGATTAGGGGGGTTTCAGACGGACGGACAGAATCTTAAGAATTCTGCGAGTCCTTATCTACCTGCACGCCTCCCGATCGATACGCTCCCTTTAAACGCTCGCTCCGTCAGGACTGTGACCAGATCAATACCCACGGGACGTCCCGGCACGTAAGGAGCGGCACAGGCGGCTGCGGGGGCGGCGTGGGGAGGGGACCGCTTCTATAAACACCCGCGGTCGATAAGAACGACCGTCAGAATAGCAGGTCGCCGCATCAATTATGAATCACATGATTAATAGAATTCATCAGGATTCTCTAAGGCACCACGGAGTCCAACACGTCGCCCCCCCCCCCCACCCCCCACCCTCTCCAGCAACACTTCTCGATACTATTGCTTCTTCTCCCACACATTTTAATGTTTAACTTGGCGTCTGTTTGCTGCTCCCACAGTTCCTTTCTGAAGGAGAGATGTGTGAGTTTCTTATTTACTGTATAGCTGGAGTAAGACTTGTAGCATTCTTATGTAAAACAATGCTTTTACCACTCTGTCCCCATCTGCCCCCCCCCCCCCCCAAAAAAAACAAAAAAGACTTTAGGTTGTAGTTACAGGTGTAATTTTTACAGGTGATGATTCACTTTTCTTTTCTTATTCACTTCATCGTGGTGCAGTTCATTTCGTCGAACAGTCAATACTGCTAGGGTTTGGTCCATTGCATTGTGTTTGTGATTGGGCGCAGGAGGGAAGACTCGGACGAAGGACAAGTACAGGGTGGTGTACACGGACCACCAGCGCCTGGAGCTGGAGAAGGAGTTCCACTACAGTCGCTACATCACCATCCGGAGGAAGGCGGAGCTGGCCTCCTCTCTCAGCCTATCGGAACGACAGGTGAGAACGCGCCTGCCCGACCCCTAGATCGAGGAGGGGAACTTCCTGAAGCAGAGCTGGGTCTCTCACAGATGTGCACACACAGACCCTCGCTCACAGATGTGCACACACAGACACTCGCTCACAAGCATGTTCACACACAGTATGTACACACAAGCGCATGCGGGCAAGAAAACACACACTTTTGTTCGCACAGAAAAAACGTGCGCGCACACGTGACCACATGCACAAGTGCATGCATGCACACTTACGAAAGCGTGCGCACACATACAAATGCTTCAAGCTTAACGAATGGGTTAGAAAATGCTCAGCTTAACGGACCGTCTCCCATACATGTGTCTGGGGAGGATGCGAACATACGTGTATGCATCGCTACTACATGCACCTTTCTCTGTTTCACACAGGTGAAGATCTGGTTCCAGAACAGACGAGCCAAGGAGAGGAAGGTGAACAAGAAGAAGATGCACCACTCCCAGCAGGCCTCCACGACCACTCCCACCCCTCCCGGCGTGGGTGGTAACCCCGGCAACGTCGCCATGGTGACCAGCAGCAGCGGCTTGATGTCGCCGTCGCTATCAATGACGATTAAAGAGGAGTACTGACACGTGTCCCGCTAAGGGTGGGGTCACACACTGAACTCATGCCAACACACACTCCTCCCGCTGACCTCCTCAAGATATGCAATGTGCAGTTCTGGAGAACTTTTGCAGTGAAAGAGAGAAACCTGCTTCGATGGCTTCTTGCGCTTTTTCTAAAAAAAAAAAAAAAAAGGAAAGAAAAAACAAAATGACAATTGTTAAAAGAGAAAGAGATATACATATATATATAATTATAAACCTCTATCTGTCATGGCCGCTGTTTTGCTGATGACGTCACTGCTTAGCTCAGTCAACCCTCACACAACTGCCATGCTGGCAATATTGAGTTAATGTTTTTGATTAGATTTTTTTTTTTTTAAAGATGGAGTTTTATTTTACATGTCTAAAATTTTTTGTATTAAAAGCTTGCAGTTGCTGTTGTTGTCTGAATGATGCTGTCTATGGTGATAGCAGAGGCCAAAGAGAGAAGTTCTCATGAGGGTTCCAGAAAATATTCAGTTCTGCCTCAGCCTCTGTCCATTTTAACCCTTTGAAGAGTAGGTTTTTTGGAATGTTTTTCAAAATTCGAAGTCAATGTTCTAAAACTCCATTGCTTTCAATTACCAGTAGTGATTGTTACATCAGCATTAGAATATTCAGTTAAGAATGAGAGGTTAATCAACTTCATTCTCACAAGTCAACTGTACATACTGTTAATCGTCTGAAATCTCAACAAGCAATAAAGTTTTTTGGAGGTTTTAAATTTTTGCACAACATCTACAAAAATGCAGCTAAATCTGAAGCTTGGAATTGTGCTTTTTTAATTGAACAGGACACACTTAAACTTAATTGACCAACACACTCTGTCAACAGCCGTTGCTATTCTGTGCTACAAAACGCTTTATGAATTACAGCACAGTTTTTGTGTGTGTGTGTGTTATCCCAACACAACACTTCAGTCTAAGTGTTCCAGACATCCCTGATATGAACGCAGTGGCACAAGAGAATGGAAATGAGAATGTAAATGCTGGTCAAATATTGATAGACCCGTCAAGAGTTCGGTTATGCTAACATTTCCCCAGGAACCCATGTGCACATGACATAATCATCTGAATTTGTGTGTGCGTGTGTGTCTGTCTGTCTGTGTGTGTATATATATATATATATATGTGTGTGTGTGTGTGTGTACAAAAAATGTTTTACGTAATATTACATAACTATGCTTTATTGGTACTACAGCAACTTGAAATGGTGGCACACAGGCAGTAATACTATAGCAGTAAGCAGTGATGTCTGCATTGCTAGGTATCTGATTTACAACAAGACAAAGTGATTTACAGTCCACATGTGTAATTATTTTACAGCCTGTAACATCTTTAATGGAAATATTATGAAAGAGGACACTGATTGTGAGTATCTCCACTGGCTTGAAGTGGTGGTTTCCTTAAACTAATGACATCCCTGGGTGTGAAAAGCTGAATCTCAAAACAAGGACTGTGTGTGTGTGTGTGTACGTGAGTGTGTATGTGTGTGTGAGTGTATGTGTGTGTGTGTACGTGTGTGTGTGTTTGTGTACGTGGACATGTGTGTGTGTGTGTGTGTGTACGTGAGTGTGTGTGTATGTGTGTATGTGAGTGAGTGTATTTGTGTGTCTACGTATGTGTGTGTGTGTGTACGTGTGTGTGAGTGTGTACGTGTTTGTGTGTGTGTGTGTGTGTGTGTGTGTGTGTTTGTGTACGTGTGTGTAAGTGTTTGTGTGTGTGTGTGTGTGTGTGTTTGTGTACGTGTGTGTGTGTGTGTGTGTGTGTGTGTGGTGTGTACGTGTGTGTGAGTGTGTACTGTGTGTGTGTTTGTGTGTGTGTGTGTGTGTGTGTGTGTGTGTTTGTGTACGTGTGTGTGAGTGTGTACGTGTTTGTGTGTGTGTGTGTGTGTGTTTGTGTACGTGTGTGTGAGTGTGTACGTGTTTGTGTGTGTGTGTGTATGTATGTGTGTGTGTACTCTTTGAGTTTGTTCTGGAGAGAGAGGTGGTCAGGGCAGCAGGTTGCTGACGGCAGTCCCAGAGCCGGCAGTCAGAGCCCGTGGCGGAGCTGTGTCCCCGTCTGTCCGGAGAGAGCCGGGGCTGTTTGCTCAGCAAAATGAGTCTCCCGCATATCGAGCCGCGATTACGTTCTGGCGAACAACGGAGGCGCTCCGCGCGCCTCTTATCAGCTGACGGCGAGGCGCCGGTTTTTGGGCTGGCCCAGCACTGCCCCGGCAGCGGGCACGGCCGTATTTGCCAATCTTCTCCGCAGAAGGGCAAAGGTCACGGGCTGTGCTAACTGTCTGGGGGCGGAGCCACTGGAACTGACACATGGAGGGGCGTGGCTGAGTGTGGGGAGGGGGGGGGGGGGGGGGTCGGGGGGACAGAGACAGGAGAGGGCGTGCCAGGGGGGAGATGGGGGTGACAGTGGTTCACTGTGTCATGAGACTTGATTCTGCCGTCAGTACAGCTCACGAAAGAGCTGAACTCAATCACAATACGTGATTAAAATGTCCTTAACTGAACATTCTAATGCTGATGTCACAATCACTACGGGTAACTGAAAGCAATTCTAGAGTTCTAGAACACCGACTTTGATTTGAATTAAAAAAATATTTTAAAAAAAACCATTCCAAACAACCTACTCTTCAATACGGTTACGGTCACGGTCAGAGGTAGTCACAGGGTAAAGATATCAACTGTCAAGGGAGGCAATGAAAGTTAGTGAGTCAAAGTTCATTCCTGCGGTACATATCATATATTTCTTCATCGAGATTGTGTCCAGATAGCGTGCGCGTAATTTTCCATCTTTTGTCGGCCTTGCCATACTCCAGCCTGAGAGAGAAAAAGAGGGGGGGGGGGAGGGGGGGGAGACTGTTCTCTCCGCCTCCTCTGACTGTTCCCATCCGTCTACTATCTATGAGGGACATTTGCACTTTGGTACCACAAGGAAAAAACAAAAAGATTTCCTTTACCTATAACTGACATGTTTACTGCTATTGTGTAGCAGAAAGTGACAGAGACATGTCGAGAGAAAAAGAGTCACCTGGGGTTTGATCTTTTTTAATTTGTTCATTTTTGGTGATGCATTTTACGGTGTAAATGCTGTACACACACCTCTAGGCTTCAGGCTCAACTGTGAGATAATTTTAAAGACCCTCCTAAAGGAATATATTCGTTCCCCTCCTAAATGATTTTCAACTGATGTTCTCACTGAACAAAGTTAAAATCCAGTCTTTGGAAATGTAGATAGGGAAAAAAAGGCTGAGGACAGGACCTTGGTGTCCTCAGGGGTAGTTGTGGCCCTGCCTTAAGCACTACACATGAACTTTTCCCCAAAAGGGCAGTAAAGGGGTCTGAGAACGTCTGAGAACTTTGCATTAATATGAAAGTAAACCGGGATTTAAGTGTGTCCATAAACAAGCTGTTGGAAGGGTGTGCTTCATTTATTAGGCAGTATTAGGAGTTATTTACATTTACATTTAGTTATCCGTTCACTCGGAACACAGCCTGTATATCTTGAAGGCTTCGGCTATAAAAATAAAACAGGGTTGTATCAGGACATCTCTGTTTACAGACCAGCGTAGCTCGATAACATCTCTCCACATCTTTAACGGCCTTCTGTCATTACGGCTGATTTGTTGTCATGTGATCGCTCTTTATCGACCTCCTCCATTTCACACCGAATCAGCTATGGTCTTGACAGTTTCTATGTAGTACACACAGTGTAGCGTTTTGCAAAATTTCCATTGTTAAGCTGCATGAAGCTACGTTTCAGGGTTCTCCGTGGCATAGAGGTGGCCATACTGTGAAGGGCCCCAAAACAAAATGTTGCATAGGGCCCCAAAAAAAGGGCAGGAGTGGCCCCTGGACGAAAAAAAAAAAGAAAAAAAAAAACATTAGAAATTTAACAAACTAAAGCAGCGCAGTAACAACTCTAACAATAATGGTACAATTCTTTATCTCCTGTGAGAAGAGTGAGAAGACAAATCTCTATCGTTCTGTCGTCAATATCATGGGGACGGTGGTGAGCTTAGCATTGCCACTAAAAACCTCCCATAAAAACATGGGGGCCTCACTTACGATAGAAGAAGAGAAAGGCTGTCATCTTTTGGGCAAATAGACGATGAAAATAAAAACAGAACCCAAAACAAGCACGCTTTTGTCACACTCAATAAAGCTGATTACCACCACCGCCCCCACTCCCCCACACTCCTTATAACTGAAATGACCACACTTTATGGATCACCTTTGCCATAAACTTTCACGTTTACAATGGACTTACTGCTCACTAATAACCTCTATATTGGCCAGATTTATTCTAAGATAAACAGACGGGCAGTAAAGTAATGGCAATCGGAAGGGCACTGATGTTGTTATTGTCTATAAATGTCAGATACACTTAAGAACCTGTGCACTATAAATAGTTAATTGAGACTACTGGAATTTAAAATTAGCCTGTTGAAATAACGTGTCCTCCGCTATCCAGTCTTATTTTTAGTTTGCTTTTCCCATTGTCTTTTGCCTATTTAAATTATTTGTCGCGCTATATGCTTGTGAGGCAATGTTATGTATTTTATCCAACCTCTTTAGACTTTAATTGGATGTTCATAATGTTAAAAATTCTAATTCATACCCAAAACTTGTCATAAAGTTTGTATGTCTGATATATATCACTATTTTAAAGTCACTCTTTATTATCAAAATCTTATTAAAACCATTGAAACCACTAGTTAAAATTTGTTTTCACTTTTCTGGCCCAACATTTTTGTGACCACAAAACACAACACTTTCTGTGATCTATTGCATGGACATTCCCAATTATAAAGTGCCTCTGCCTTTACTACTACTACTGCTGCTACACGCACATAACAACAACAGCAACATCCATCCATCCATCCATCCATCCATTATCAATACCCGCTTATCCTGAACAGGGTCGCAGGGGGATGCTGGAGCCTATCCCAGCATGCATTGGGCGAGAGGCCAGGAATACACCCTGGACAGGCCGCCAATCTATCGCAGGGCACACGCACCATTCACTCACACACTCATACTTATGAGCAATTTAGGGTCTCCAATTGGCCGACCTGCATGTCTTTGGACTGTGGGAGGAAACCGGAGTACCCGGAGGAAACCCACACGGACACGGGGAGAACATGCAAACTCCACACAGAAAGGCCCCAAGCCGAGATTCGGCCCATGACCTTCTTGCTGTGAGGCGACAGCGCTACCCACTGCACCACCGTGCCGCTCATACAACAGCAACAAGAATAACAATTTAACTTGAGAATAAAAAATAATAACATCAAAGGTGGTGACTGCCAAGCATGTACTTCCCTCTTTTGCTGCCAGGGGGCGCTGAATCTAAGCTTGCAGGCAATCCCAAGTTTTCTGGTGTAACAAGCAAGTGAAGGCCCGCAGTGTTTTCTGACAGATTAACCTTTTCATAATGCATTGCAATCATTCTGATTAACCTTTGCTTTGTTGATGAACAAATGATTTCAACATGACACAATAAAACATAATCTAAGGCAAGTTCATGTTAAGCTACTAACAGATAAAAAGGCCGTAGGTCACATTTTCTAAAAGCCATAAACAGAAATGTTTAACCATTGAAAAAGTAAAAGGAAGTAATGGGACACGCAAGAATGAACTGACACCAAGAAGACAGAAAATCTCACCATGTCACGCTCATGCATATCACAAAGAATAGCTAATTAGCTGAATGGGAAAAGACTATTAGCCTTTAATGCAGAACATATTGTCAAATAATTATGAGATTCATTCAGTTGATAAAAGAGTAACAGCGAGCAGCCCATTGTGAGAACCGGACCAGTAATTTGTCTGATTTACAAGGCATTTATTTTTATTGCAGAGAGCCACATCTTGCATCTTATCTCACTGAATATCTGGGTTAGCTGAATATCTGGGTCTGCTGAGTAGTCTAGTCCAGTTTTGATTGTTTGGAATGCAGCCCGATTATTCAGAATATGGTCCAATTTTTCGGAATGCGGCGTGATTGTCTGGAATGAAATCCGATCACTTGGGAATGTGGTCTGATTTTCCGAAATGTGAACAATCATTCCGCCTCTGATGAAACAGGAGGGAATGAAATCAAGTGCAACAGCTGCAACTTTTGCATCCTTTTTTTTAAAATCTAATTTTGGTTTGCAATACGGCCCGTAAAATCTTCTCTCAGAGTGGAATCACCTCTATCTTTCACTTTCTGTCTCTTCATAGTCAAGAAAAGTTTAATCTTTAAAAAATAATAATAATCATTCTTCTTGAACATCCTTACCTCTGTCTTGACTTTTGATCGTGAGAATATGTGTTATGTTTTTTATTTGTGCAGTTCAGAGGAACCTGAAGTGATATCTGGGACTTCGGATTGCTTTCCATTATCAGGTCATTATCACTAACCAGTGGCTGAATGCACATGGAACTGCAAAGAAAACTGTGTCAGAGGCAGATTTATTTTAACTCACAGACATAACTGGAGTCTATCCCAGCATGCATTGGGCTAGAGGCAGGAAAACATGCAGGAATTGATTCTACTTTAATTGTGAATCGAAACAGGCTGCTATTTGTTGGTGCTATTGGCAAAAAGACAATTGTCAAACTCTGCCTTATACTGTGATTGATAATTTTTCTCTGTTTTTACATGCCATAACTTAAGATAAGTGAAAATGCACTCCGTACATTTTGAATTGCATTCTTACACATTTTTTCCACTTCAATTACTTTCTAATGCTCCTTGTATTACTATTGTAAGAGAAATGTATCGCAGAGGTTTCACATGGGCGTTTGATGACTTCTTTGAATGGCTGCTTCGCTTTGATGTCTCCGCGTTGTATTGTTTTCCCGATGCTTGACCCGTCATAAATAACCCGCGAGGTCGTTCTGTTTTTATTGCCGCCTGTTAAATCGGCTTGGAGGCGGCCGCAACTATCGCTGCCGTGGCTTTGAAACGGTCACCGAAAGCTTCCGTAAACGCTTTGGAAAGCCTGGAGTCAAGGTTTCCCCGCTCGTTGTTCCTTTTAATGCGGTTAGAGAGCAAACACAGCCCTATAGAAGCCAGCGTCATAACTGTCACCAGCCACATATCTGCCGTATCTCAGCTACTGTCAATAAGATATGGAATTAGAGGCCGCAATTATTATGAGAACTGCATAGCCGTCACCTTACATGGTGCTGACAGAGAGTCTTATTAATAACACAATGATTAAAGAAATAAACAATGTGTCACAAACCCATTTAACCATTTGGATGTACACCAAGTGACGACCGTGTTCTTACTTCAGGCCTGTCACAACCAAAGGGGCGTGTTTAAAGTTGATTCACTTAATTTTGACCCTTGACTTATATTATTTAAATAAAGATTATATTTAAAGGTACATTGATACTGTATTTTTATGTTTTTTTTTTTTTTTTTTTTTACAGCAGGAAAGCATCTACTACAGCATGATCATCGCGTATGTGCTGTTTTACCCGCTCTAACCAGCTACCTGCCCTGGCAGAGCTGTGGGAACTGATGGAACACGGACCGCTGTCCGGACCATCGCCAGGGCAACCGGTTCAGCCACGCCCTCAAAACCAGCGGCACTGTCAGCGCTAGCGAGGACTGCTGGAGGTGAGGGACGTGCTCAAACACATCACCAGACAACACCACTGGCCACGCAGACCAGTCACGTGATGCGCAAAACTACGCATCACTAGATAACACCACTGACCAAGCGGGCCAATCACGCGATGCGCAAAACTACACATCACCAGATAACACCACTGGCCAAACGGACCAATCACGTGATGCAAATCGAGTTTTGCATGGTCCTCCCCGTTTGGCATGTAAATGGGATTTTTCTACTGGGGAAGTTAGTGGACTTCGGTGGCAGTCAAGGATAACAGAAGAGGGATAAGAAGACCATCCTGTCCAGGGCCATTGAGGGCACATCCTTGGTTTTTTTAATGTCCATTTCCAAAGCCTAGATTTAATTATTTTTTTTAGTGATAGCATCAGTTGCAATTCACTTAGGAATGTAATATTTGCTCAGTTTTACATTACAGCATTTACACCCTAAAATGCATCCTCAATTAAATGACTAAATTTAAAAAAAAAAAGGGAAATTGGAATTCTGTGCGTTTTAAAAGCTGGAATTCTGTGTTGTGTGTACACCGCAGCGTTTGCTGTTATTGATTCGTAAAATGAGTGTTTTTAAAATGGATGACTGCTAAATGCGTATCAGGAAAATATTCAAATCCTGTGTGCTGGCACTGGTCTCAGTTATCTTCAGTCGACTGTGACAGTCAGGGGAGTCTACCTTTACCCTCAAACAGCTTCTGGAGTCCTCTTCCACTGTGTGTGCTTTTATCATTGCAACTGTAGCACAAAAGTACAGTTCATAAGTCATTGATACAGTTAGTTTGTCACATAGGCATTACACCCTGTCGGATTTGTTTAATGCCACTTTTTAAAACAAGTTGTTTGCCTATATAATAAAAAAGGTTGTGGACACAGAGTGTGCTGCTTTAAATGAGAATAATTCACTCTCAGATCATTCCATAAATCAGGCTTAAGTGCAAATTGAGAAATGATCTTAAGATCACGTCTAAGATTAAGTGCATGTACATTTTTATGAATGAGGCCTCAAGACTCAGAAGGTATAAATAAGATGCCTTGCATTTCCTTTCCAGGAAGTCCTTAGTTGCAAATATCTGCAAGGACATTGTGTCGGGTGTGAAAAACAAAGCGGGTTGTGTAGTGGGAATCCTGTAATGGTTATCAGCCTCCTGTATCAGATACGGTCCCTTGACTGACAGCTGGGTTTTATGATAGTCATGTGACATGGGCAAGTAGAGCAGGCTTTCAGCGAGTTATTTAATCAGCCATTTTTTTTCAAATTTATATTTAGGGAGGGCACAAGTTTTAGTGGTTTGACGGTTGGAGCACATTACTTTTATATAGATCGTGGTGCAAATGTGGCTCTTTAGCATTGGCGAGTAGTTTTATTGGAGCATTATTGCTTCAGGTTTGGACTGCAGCCATTGTACCGATATTCTACGCCCCTTGAGTGGGGTTTGGTGGCCTTCTAAACTTCGCCTCCTGCAACACCTTCCATCGAAACATTCGCAGGTGTGTGTGACTCCGCCTTGCGGGCGGGGCAGTTTGGGGACCCGAAACACCTTTCCCCCTAATCAGCAGTCCCCTTTCAAAGGTGAGCTCCAGCTCTGGCAGGAAGTGGGGATAAGGGGAGACCTTTGGTCGACAGCGAACATCACTTCCTGATTTGTAGCTCAGGAGGTAAGAGCGAACATCACTTCCTGACCGACATAGCTGGAGTTCACCTTTGAAAGAGGACTGCTGATTAGGGGGAAAAAAGCGTCCCCTGATTGCGCGGGCCTACGTGACACCGATCACAGCACATTAATGAACTGCTTCGTTCCGGTCGTACGCAACGGATGGCAATCCAAGGCTTGCCTGAGATTAATCAATCAAAGGGTTCAGGCTGTCTACCCGTCATTCCGCGTTACGTTCTAACCCAGCGGGTTTATGTGCGCACAGCAATAAGATCGCCACTTTCCACTCATCTCGGCAGCGGTGATTATGTCACCAATGCCGGCGTGTTGCCATAAAGTGAGTGCTGACTAATGTCATTTGCCACGGGCCATAATTCCCCTTTGCCAAATTGTTGGTATCATAAAGAATAGTACACACTGGAGCCCGCATCCCATTTATGCATCGAAATTTTAACAGGGCGACAGCTTCTATGCTGCACATGACACCTCTGGCTCTGCATTCTATGAGCTTCTGTCATTGCCTTTGAGCTACAGATGAACGCTAATGTGTGTGTGTGTGGGGGGGGGGGTGGGGGGGGGGTCAGTGGGGGGTTGGTGGGTGTTCGGGACTGTACCTACTTTTACTTCTAAAATAAAAAATGGGTTGTGGGGTGGGGATGGGAGGTGAACCAAAATACAATCTGAAGCTACAGTTTGCCTTCGGGCCTTCGATTTCTGCTTGGCAGGAAAGTGTGTGATCAGCTATTGGCTCATTAAATTACCTGGTCTTCTAGAACTTTCCTCAAGAAGAATCACTATGTTCGCATTTAACCAGTCATGGAGCTTGAACACTCGCACAAGTGTACCTTTTACAAGCTTGAAATTCCAGCACGTTTCATGGATTTAATACTCTTAGCAGACTCTGACTGCTAAACCACATTACCCCCACATGCCATTAGTGACAAATCAGCCAGTTTTGAACCTGATCTTTATTAGCCTTTAATGCGTGAGCATAATTCATTTCGCAATTCCTGTGAACAGAACAATAATTTACTGAGAATTTCTCCATCATTCTGAAAGCCTGTTCGTACACTGATAACATATGTACATCACAACCCAGCTTTATGGGAATGCAAACCTTCCTTTACTGATAATTACGGGTTTTGAAATGTGGAAATCTTTAAAGGTGTCCTCAGCCCCATCATGTTTATCAGCCGCTGTTGGGCTGATGACGACGAAGGACCGTAGCAGGGTGTTAGATTTATCGCCAGGTGTTGACCGTGACCCGGTCCCACCAGAGCCACTCAAAGTGCCACGGACCGACCGCTATCTCATCTTCCACAGGATATCGCGATTGTTGTTGGCTGGTTCTGGGATGCTGCTCCTTTTAGCTCGCGATAAAGGGAAATGGACGGAGTGTAGCACAGTGGGTAAGGAACTGGGCTTGTAACCGAAAGGTCGCAGGTTCGATTCCCCGGGTAAGGACACTGCCGTTGTACCCTTGAGCAAGGTACTTAACCTGCATTGCTTCAGTATATATCCAGCTGTATAAATGGATACAATGTAAAATGCTATGTAAAACGTTGTGTAAGTCGCTCTGGATAAGGGCGTCTGCTAAATGCCTGTAATGTAATGTAATGTAAAAATGTTGACAGACAGTTGGCTCGGCAGTAAAACCACGCAGAATTTACCCACGATGCCGATCACCGTTAGGCCGAAGTCAACGATGAAATCGCGGGTCCCTTACCCATAAGCCACTGCTGCTTTGTGCCTTCATCCTGTGACAGAATTTATGCCCCTGAAAAGGACATACTTGTGGAATGATGGCTTCTGTTACAGCAATTTTAATGACCTAATTTGGTCTTTGTCTTGTATTGACCGTTTTGGTTCTTATGTAGAGGACATTAGTATAAAGACTAGCCTAGTATCCTCAATGTTATAAGGATTTAATTTCTACCCATTCTGTCTTTTCAAAATGTTTTTATATATTATATTATATTATATTATATTATATTATATTATATTATATTATATTACATAGCAGCAACATGGAGAAGTAGCTCTCTCCTTGACAAAGCGATTGGCATCAAGGCAATAATCAGGATAGGAAGATTACTGCCCCCTGATGGATGAAGTGGAAGAGGCACTTGATCCACCTTGTAAAGGGTAGCTTTTAGAGGCTGCGTTTTGAGGCCCTGAAATGGGGCTCAGGTATTATAACGCTCTCTCACTCTCGCCCATAAGCAAATGCTGCTGTAACCTTTGCCCTTTGACCTTTGACTTGTGAGCTGACAAGGAGAGAGGCAGCTTTGCATTCGGAGCGAGCCTTCTATGGGTGGGGCATCGCTTTTGAACGATCACGCTTTTACAGCACGCATCCCCAGATTTGCCTCTGCTGCACCGTTAAGTTCTCCTTCACCTAGAAGGGCAAATGGCCTCAAATCGGCAAACAAATTCAGGTCACCGTACGGAGTGGCGTAAAGACTTACACCGTTGAAATCTAAATTTTAAAATAAGGATAGATATAGCTCAGGAGGTAAGACCAATTGTCTGGCAGTCGGAGGGTTGCCGGTTCAAACCCCGCCCTGGGCATGTTGAAGTGTCCTTGAGCAAGACACCTAACCCCTAACTGCTCTGGCGAATGAGAGGCATCAATTGTAAAGCGCTTTGGATAAAAGCGCTATATAAATGCAGTCCATTTACCATTTACCATTTTTTTTGGCATTCGTCCGGTGTCTGTGGAGGACAATAAGTGGCTGCGGGGAGCTGTTGCTGATTTGGGTCGAAGTGTAACAGGTTAAGTTCGCAGGACACGCGTGTAAATTCGGGAGCAGCGCACGGCAGGTAGCGTGTCCTCCCAGTTAGTTAAAAAAAGGGGACTGGCCGTTCTGTGCTGATCACGAGACAGAGTCGCGCGAACGCTCAACTTTTCTTGCTTAGTCTGCGTGCCGTCGTTCCCACAAAGGGAAAAGAGAACTGGGAAGGAGAGACAGAAGGGTGGCTTCAGCGATGCCATGTCGCCGGATCCTCGTCACCTGTTGGTTGAATGATTAACCGCGGCGACGCCATAAAACCTGCGGTTTATGGAAAGTTTCATTATGATGGATCGTAAAGATTGCGTTTTATTGGCCGTGGGTCCTGAGTCTGACCTCTGACCCTCACCTGACTCCCCTGGTCTCTGGGTCAGGCCGTGTCGCTGGGGTAAACACCTCCCCTTGTGTTTGTGCCTTTTGGTGCACGTTGCAGCTTTACAAACGTGGGACGTCCAGCCCAATCACTCGCACAGGGGCTCAACAGTCCTCTTTTTAAGACTTCAAACGACATTTCCTAGTTGTATTTGTGGTTAGTGCTGGTTTCTGTTTCCCTTAGTAATTTATGTATTGTCGAACACGCTAGACCAAAAACCAGGGTTAATAATGTAAGGTTAGGGTAAAACAATAGATATACTTATTTGAGTTGAACTAGATGTCAACTAACCACGTAGGAAAAAGGGTGGCTTTAGTTCCAGTCTGTCTCAACTCTGTTTTAATGAAATAAAAACATTAATCTGATGTATGGGTCTCTTACCGGAAGTCACGTGACTACAAGAGGAAGTGTAAGAACTCACACCAAAAACGGAGGTGATAATTCATGAAGTTGTTTCACATGCACTCTCATAACCTCTCTCTGCACCCATAATCATAGAACCAATAATTCTCACCTGAAATGAGAGAGATCATTTTCTCTCACAAACTATCAAAATTATTAAATTGCAGCTTATATTGAGGCAAAAGTGTTTCCTTCCGTGATGTTGTGGTGTCGTGTTTATGCGATGAGGATAATGGATCCACCCTGTTATGTGCACACATATACTGCCACAAAATATAGTATTTTTATTCAAAAAGAATCATGCAAATATCGTCTTGTTTGTTTTTGTCAAGTTAATGCTTTTTATACAGCAGGTTTTTTTATGAATATATAGAAATCAAAAACAGTATTTGAAATTAATCGTCCCATTTTTCTTATTTGTTACAATGCTGCTACCTACTGACCATAAGTGATATTAATGTTAAACTGAGAAGGCCAATGCCATCAGAAGCCATGTTGCTGTGTTATATTTTAGCAAATCATGACACTTAGCTAAACATACATATGCCACTGAGGACAATGCACAAATAGTCATGACCCAAATAGTATAGTTTTAGTAATCTATATTTAAGTATTAGAGAATTGTTCAGAAATTTTGTAAACGTTAAATGCTTTCTGTTTTATATTACATCAGCCCATGACATGAGCCATTTATATAAAAACATTCAAGTACAAGTGTAAAGTTTTCATCTATATATTTTAAGATATATATGTATATATATATTTGCACACACATATGCACAAACTGCTAAAAAGTTTTCATAGCATTGTGGTCACAGTCTGGAGACATTATATAAAAGACAGAAGAGAAGTTCTCCAATGATGAATATTGAAATTGTCTAGTATTTTATTCAATTATTTTACGCATGCAAAATAAATAACTGTATATTCATATAACATGCGCAGATATGCTGTTGTGGGGGATTTAACCACCAGATGGAGCACTTTCCTGATTTGTTCTTTTCTTCTGTGGCAGTACCCGCAGTACCCACAATCAACATTATTTCATAAGATTAAAATTACATTCCAAGATAAACAGGAAGAGGAAAATACAGTAATTTAAATTATATTTGCAATGTACACGTGAAAGTGGAGTAGAAAGTGAACCTGGTCTCTGTGTAAAAGCGATTGTTTTATGTCCACTGACTGAGTTGGTGAAATACATTACATTACATTCATTTAAAGAATTGCTCCTGGGCGCCTTTCTCTGGAGGTGTTCCAGACTCGGCCACCGGGAAGGAGACCCAGGGGTAGATCTAGGACACGCTGGAGGTATCGAAAGCCTGGTCGGGGATCGCCGTGGGATCCACCGGGATGAGTTAGCGGAAGTCACTGGGGAGAGGGACCCCTGTGCTGTTTTGCTCGCCTCTTTGCCATCGCGACCCTGATCTGGACTAAGCGGTTTAGAGAATGGATGGATGGACATTCATTTAGCCGATGCTCTCGTTTTCAGCGTGTTAGCTGTGACAACACACAGCAAACAACATTCTCAGCTCAGTGAGTTCATGGGCAACATTGCCAAAGCGTGACTACAAGTCAACAATGCTAACCAATCATCGCACATCTCGCTCTCACATGCGCACTTGTGGTCCCAGTGCTGTTCTGCAGGACATCGCTGGAGAAAGGTTGCGTGAGAGGAAGTGAAAAAAAAAATTTAATATCCTGTCCTTGTCATTCTCTCGTGAATGTAACTGATTGTATGTATGTAATGGCAATGCAAATTTGCTTACTTCTCACAGGCACACTGTAGCTGCCGCTGTGTGAGCCTGTGTGCTATACAGTAATCTGCATGGCTCGTTAGCACGAATGCGTGCCTGACCACCACTATACCACCAAAAATAAACCCTTAGCTGTTAATGCTGATCTGACAGGAAGTTGTTTTTTTTTAACTTTTCTTCTTATGGTTGACACTCAGATAGAGACCATCGGCTTGGTGGGCTGCGCACATTGAAGAAGAGAGAGCACCAATGCGCAGGAGTGGTCGGGTGACGACTGCGTACAGTTATGACTGTTAAATCGCCATGCCACTTAAAATAAGAGAGGACGTTTCATCTATCACTGACTTTCAGACTCGACTACAAAATGCGCTTGATTTAGATGGCTTTTATGTAATTGTTGCAACCTTTTATTGTTTTAACAGTTTTTCTGATTAATTGTTCTTCTATTTGTCCTACTTAGGAGTACACTGAGCTGCTTTTCTTCTACTTATTGTTATTATCAACGTTATTATCGTTATTACATTCACTGAACAAAAATATAAACACAACTTGCAAAGGTTTGGTCCCATGTTTCATGAGCTGAAATGAAAGATCCCAGAACTTTTTTCCATGATCACAAATAGCTGGGGATAGTGAAAGGCCCTTCGGAAATGTGCAGTTTTGCAGCAATTGGCTCGATTTTGGCAGTACTTTCCAACCGGCCTCGCGACCTCAAGACCACGTGTAACCACGACCACCCTGGCCCTCCACATCCAGCTTCTACACCGACAGCATCGTCTGAGACCAGCCATGCCAACTGCTGATGAAACTGCTGGTTTGCACAACCAAGGAATTTCTGCACAAACTGTCAGAAACCGTCTCAGGGAAGCCGATCTTTACAGTGCTGAAACCTTTCTGAAATATTCACTGAAATACATATTATAACTCCACTACAAAGCCGGATCATAATAAGACATCATAAAATAATCATGCAAAAGTAGTTTTTTCTGCAATTTAGTTAAAGTTTTTTTTTTAAACACACCCGCAATCTTTGCCTCATGTTTATCCCCAAAAAGGTAAGAGCAAACACGTCACATTTATGTACATTGTAACAAGCAAATATACTCACGTGAAAGTTACATAAGTCCTTTATTCTTAAAAATACAAAAGTACAGAATTACTACTTTCTAAATATTTAATTTTTTTATGAAAATAGAATACTTTGTTGTTTTCTGAAATAGACAGCATTTTTGTTTTAATGAAATAGATTTTTACAGTGATTTATTAATAAAAGGGATGAAAAAGTTATTTGTCCTTTTCCAAATCTGACTTCACTGTGAACAATACATGGGTCATCTCAAGAAAGGGACCAGATCCTTCAGACTTCTCATCTAGAGGAAACATTTTTTTTAAATATGATATTTCTTTCATATTCATAGAAAAGTGTCAATTAATGCAACCCTGTGGTCTAATCCAGCAGGTTTTAACATTCAAATTTTGCATTAGTATGAAAAATATTATTGCATATGTTTATTGTTTGAAATATAATTATGTATACATATATACATTTTTATTTTGCATTGTTTTCACTGTAAAGTATATATATATATATATATATATATATACACTCACCAGCCACTTCATTAGGTGACAGGAGTGGCATCCGGTGTGGTCTTCTGCTGCTGTAGCCCATCTGCTTCAAGGTTTGACGTGGTGTGTGTTCAGAGATGCTCTTCTGCATACCTCGGTTGTAACGAGTGGTTATTTGAGTTACTGTTGGCTTTCTATCAGCTCGAACCAGTCTGGTCATTCTCCTATGACCTCTGCCATCAACAAGGCATTTTTGCCCAGAGAACTGCCGCTCACTGGATATTTTCTCTTTTTCGGACCATTCTCTGTAAACCCTAGAGACGGTTTTTTTGAAAATCCCAGTAGATCAGCAGTTCTCAAATACTCAAACCAGCCCATCTGGACCCAAAAACCCCGCCACTTAGA